>NC_081378.1:53452456-53752456 GCF_030684315.1 Stegostoma tigrinum | reverse complement strand
TCTCCGATGAAGGGTCTAGGCCCGAAACATCAGCTTTTGTGCTCCTGAGATGCTGCTTGGCCTCTTGTGTTCATCCAGCTTCACACTTTGTTATCTTGGATTCTCCAGTATTTGCAGTTCCCATTATTTCTGATACTTGATCTTCAGCATTTTGGTTTTCCCGTCTATATTTATTCAACCCAAATATTTGTATCAATCCATCTGTCTTTTGTCATGTGTGTGTGTGTGTGTGTGTGTGTGTGTGTGTGTGTGTGTGGTCACACAGAAGTAAATTAGTCATTTGCCAGTTCTTTGCCATTTTTTTAGAGAATATGTATTTACAATAAAAAGAGAGATTTTCAATTAGCGATGCAACCTGATGTGAATTACTTTTGTCCTGAATAGCAGTCAGGCAAGTTGATCACCTTGATGGTTTAATTGGGTAATTACAAATTTGTGATGTTTGTAGCTTGTGGAATAATGGGGCTTAATTATTGATACACTCATCCTAATTAAGTCATAACATCGTCCTTACCTAATGTACTATCAGTCAGAGTCTCATATCGATGGTGACTGTACACTTAGTTGGTGCTGGTACCCACAGTGCTCGTAGGGATTAGATCCAGGATTTTGACCTAGTGACACTGAAGGAAGAGAGATATTTTCAAATCAGGATGATGCATGGCTTGGAGAGGGATATCCTTCTATGTCATAGAGGTCACAGATTTTGAAGGGGCTATCAGAGGAACCTTGGTAAATTATTGCAGTGCATCTTGAACAGTGGCTCTCATTTATATTAGTGGAGGAGGGGATGAATGTGTAATCTATTCAGCAATGGAGGATCCAAAACCCTCTGGGATAAAGAATTCTAAAGAGTTACAGATTAAAATAATTCTCCACAGCCCAGCAATTACTGATTGGCCTCATAGTCTAAGACTGTGCTTCCATCTCCCAGATTCCAAGCCTGGGGGAGCAAGTCTTAAGTAACTATATTGTCAAACCTCTTCAGAATCTTATATGTTTCATTGAGACCATCTTTCTTTTTTTTTCATGTTCCATAACACCAGGAAGCCATAAACCATAGGAGCAGAAGTAGGCCATTCAGCCCATCAAGTCTGCTCCCTATTCAGTGAGATCATGGCTGATCTGATAATGCTTAACTCCACTTTCCTGCTTTTCCCCCAAAACATTTCATTCCCTTACTGATTAAAAACCTCAACCACGAATATACTTAACAACCCAACAACAGCCTTCTGTAAAAGAAACTCCACAGATCACTACAATCTGAGAAGAGAATACTTTCCTCATCTCAGTCTTAAATGGTGACCTCTTTTTCTGCGATTACGCCCACTGGACACAGACTCTCCCAGAAGGGGATGTACATTTCACATCTGCTGTGTCAAGCCCTCTAAGAATCAGTGAATCATGGAATTTACAGTACAGAAGGAGGCCATTTGACCCATCTTGTCTGTACCAGCTCTCAGAAGGAGTTACCCAGTTAGTCCCATTCTCCAGCCCTATCTCCATAGCTATCTAAATTCGTCATGTTCAGATATGTATCCAGCTCTCTTTTGAAATCCCCTATGGATTCCACTAATCTCCTAGTCAGCGTGTTCCTAACCCTGACAACTCTGAGTAAAGAAGTTTCTCCTCATCCCACTCCTGGCTGTCCTGCTGACAGTCTTGAAATTGTGACCTTCGTTACTGATATACCAACTAATGGGAACGGAATATCCTTCTTTACCCTGCCAAAATTGTTTATAATTTTGAACAGCTTAATAAGATCATCTCTTAATCTTCTCTGCTCCAAGGGAAAAAGTCCAATTTATTTAATCTTTCCATTTATATCAAATCCCTTATTCCTGGTATCATCTAGTGAATCTCCTGTGAACTCTCTCTCAGGGTTTGAACATCTTTCCTTAAATAAGGTGGCTGGAACTGAGCACAATATATGCAGACTGACCAATGATTTGTAGAGGCGTAGCATCACTTCATACTTTTATGCTCTATACCTCTATTTATAAATCCAAGGATCCTGTAAGTCTTCTTTTAACTGTTTCAACTTGCCCGGCCTCCTTCAGAAACTTATGCATGTAAATCCCAAGGTCTCCCTGTTCCTGAACTCACCTCAAAGTTGTACCGTGAGCCTGTGTTGTCTCTCCATGTTTCTTCTACCAAAATGCATTACCTCACATTTCTCTGCATCAAAATTCATCTGCCAGATGTCTGCCCATTGGGCAACTTGTCAATGTCCGTCTGAAGTTGCTCAACATTATCGTCACAGTGCACTGTTCTCCTTAGCTTAGTATTATCTGCAAATTTAGAGATTTTGCCGTCAACACGCATTTCCAAATGTTTATATAAATCAGAAAAAGGAAGAGTCCTAACTTTAATTCTGAGGGAACACTACTTTCAACTCCTCTCTGATCTGAGAAATGCCGATCTATACCTACGCTCTGTTTCCTAACCTTTAGCCAACTTCTCATCCATGCTGCCAAAGACCCATCAGTCCCAAACATTTCTAATTTACTAATCTACCTCAAATGTGGCATTGTATCAGATGCTTTCTGAAAATCCAAATGTATAACATCCACAGCCTGTATTGCCTCTTCGAAGAAGACAATTTAATTTGTTAGACACGACCTGCCCTTGACAAAGCCACGCTGGCTGTATGGTATTAACTTATTTTTCTCTTAGTGTAACATTATGACTTCCACCAGTTTTCCCACTGTTAATGTTAAACTGTCAGGTCTGTAGTTTCTTGGATGTTGCCCCTTTCTTAAACAGTAGTGTCACATTTGCAATCCTCCACTCCCCTGGGATTAATCCTGTGTTCAGAGAGGCCTAGAAAATTTCTGTCACTGTAATTTGCTTCTTTACCTCTCTCAGCAATGCTTTATGTTTCAATAAGATGACATCTCTTATATACTCCAACAAGTACACGTCAAATCTACTCAACTCATCCTCATAAGAAAACCCCTCAAACCTGGGATCAGCCCTGCAAACCTTCTCTGCACTGCCTCCAATGCCAATATATCTTTCCTTAGATAAGAGGGCCAAAACTGTCCATAATATTCCAGGTGGCCTAACTAGTGGCTTGTATAGTTTAGGAAGATGTCCTTATTTTATATTCCATTCCCTTTGAAATGAAAGCCACAAGTCCATTTCCTTTCACTATTACCTGCTGATCTTGGAGGCTAGCTTTTTGTGGTTCATGCATGAGGACCCACAAATCTCTGTGTTGCAGCTTTCTGCAGGCTCTCTCCATTTAAATAATATTGAGCCCTCCTATTCTTCCTGCCATAGTGGATAACCTCACATTTTCCTATATTCCATTATGGCTGCAAAGTTTTAATCTACTCACTTAACCTGTCAAATATCCCTCATAGCCTGTTTGTTATTCTGTTCATCTGCCATCCCACCTACTTTTTGTTTCATCCACAAACTTGGATGTACTCCATTTATTTCAGTCAAACTTGTTAATATATATTGTAAATAATTGAGGCCCCAGTATTGACCTCTGTGGCACTCCATCAGTTACTGGTCGTCATCCAGAAAATGTCCTCCCCCTCCTTAACCCCTTTCTCTGTTTTCTATTAGTTAGCCAATCCTTCATCCTTGCTAATATAGCACTCCCAAACCATGGCCTCTTAACTTAAGTAGCCTTATGAATGTTCCCTCACTGAATGTCTTTTGGAAACCCAAATAAAATTGCATGTTCCCCTTTATCCATCCTATTTGTTACCTATTCAAGAATTGTGATTATTTTATCACATGATTTCCTTTTCATGAAGCTGTGAATCTGCCTGCTTGTATTTCCAAATGTCTTTATTTCTACATGTTCCACTACTACTTCCTTTATAATACACTAACATTTTTCCAATGACATTAAACTAACTGTCTTCTCTGTGTACTCTATTTTTAAACTCTTGGTTTAAAACTTCCCAATAGCAACAGCAAGCCTCCCAGCAAGAATACTGGACCCGTTCCAGTTCAGGTGAAAGCTTTCCAGCTTGTGCAGATCCCATAAAGCCCTGAAAAACTCTCAAAAATCTAAAGCTCCACTTCCTAAACCAGCTCTTTAGCCACATGCTTATCTGACTTTGATTTAATTTGATGTATTGTAGTCATGTATACCTAAGTACAGTGAAAAACGTTGTTTTGTGAGCAGCACCGGCAGATCTTAGCAAGTAAGGACACACTGATCATAGGGTGCTTAGACAGAGCAAGGTATACAGGCTCATACTATACAGGAGATGCATGAAATGAAATCAACATTATTTGAAGTTAGAGAGTCCATTCATCAGTCTAATAACAGGGAAGAAGCTGTTCTTGAATCTGTTGGTGCATGTGTTCACACTTCTATATTTCATGCCTGACTGAAGAGGTTATAGGAGAGCATTACTAGGGTGGGAGGGATCTTTGGTGATGTTGGCAGCCTTTCTGCAGGAACAAGAGGTAAATGGAGTCCATGGATGGGAGTGCTGTGTTCATCCAGCCTCTCATTTTATTGTCCATGGATGGGAGGGTGGCTTCCATGATGGTTGGGGCTGTGCAAACAACCTTCTGCAGTTTCTTGATCAGAGACAATAGGAACTGCAGATGCTGGAGAATCTGAGATAACAAAGTGTGGAGCTGGATGAACACAGCGGGCCAAGCAGCATCTAAGGAGCACAAAAGCTGACGTTTCGGGCCTAGACCCTTCATCAGAAAAACCTTTTGCTGATGATGGGCCTAGGTCCGAAAGTTAGCTTTTGTGGTCCTAAGATTCTGCTTGGCCTGATGTGCTCATCCAGCTCCACACTTTGTTATCTTCTGCGGCTTCTTGTGTTCCTGGGCAGAGCAGTTGCTGTACCAGGCAGTCATGAACCAGGATAGAATGTTTGCTATGGCGACTGCAAATGTTGGTGAGGGACCTTATGGACATGCCAAATTTTCTGAGTCATCTGGGAAGAAGAAGTGTTGTTGTGTCTCCTTGGACATTGCATCTACATGGGAGATCCAGGACAGACTGTTGGTTATCATTGCTGTCAACCCTCTCTACCTCCACTCCATTGATGTAGATGGGGACATGTTATTCTCCTTCCTTTATGAAGTCAATAATCAGTTCTTTAGTTTTGCTGACATTGAGATAGCGTTTGTTATCGTTGTACCATGTCACCAAGCCCTCCATCTCCTTTCTGGATTCTGACTCATTGTTGTTTGATATCCATCCCACCACAGTGATATTATCAGCAAACTTGTAGATTGCGTTCATTCAGAATTTGGCCATACAGTCGTGGGCATATGGGGGTACAGTAGGGGGCTGAGGGCACATCCTTGGGTGGGGGGGGGGCTCCAGTGTTATTGTGGAGGAGGTGCAGTTGCCTATCCTCACTGATTGCAGTCTGTGGGTCAGCAAGCTGAGGATCCAGTTGCAGAAGGTGGAACCAAGACCTAGGTATCCGAGTTTTGAGATCAACCTGGAAGGGATTATGGTGTTGAAGTTGGAGCTGTAGTCAATGAGCGAGAGTCTGACATAGGTGTCTTTGTCCAGATATTCCAGGGATGAGCGTAGGGCCAGGGAAATCACATCTGAAAACAAATTGCAGAGGACCTAAATGTCAAATAACCTAGCCTCAAATAGGCAGAATGGTGGCTGAGCCTGAGCAAATTCAGACACAGGGACTGCTGGGTAAGTGAACTAATACATTTGGGCAGTGGCTAAACCCAATACATGACACATGTAGTGTATCCCGCCCATCCTCAACCTGTTAAAAAAAGACTGTGTGAAGAGTTGGCAAGGTGAGCTTTTTTTTAAAAAAAAACCCTTCTCTTTAGGCAATCTAGAGTAGAAGGAATGGAAGCTAGAGAAGTTGCATGCTCGTCTTGTAGGATGTGGGGAGTAAGGGCCACTACAAGTGTCCCTTCTGACTTCACCTGTGAGAAGCATACCCAACTCGAGCTCCTCATAGACCATGTTAGGGAACTGGAGGTGGAGCTGGATGAACTTATGTTCATTCGGGAGGCTGAGGGTGTGATAGAGACGAGCTACAGGGAGGTGGTCACACCCAAGTTACAGGAAAAGGTAGCTAGATACCGTCAGGAGAGGGAAAGGGAATATGCAGATAGTGTAGAGATCCCCTGTGGCTGGTCCCCTCAATAATAAATATACCACTTTGGATACTGATGAGGGAATGACCTACCAGGGAAAAGCCATAGTGGCCAGGACTCTGGCACTGAGCCTGACTCTGACTCAGAAGGGAATGGGGGAGAATAGGAGAGTGATAGTCATAAAAGATTCAATGGTTAGAGGAACATACAGGAAATTGTGTTGTCATGAATGAGACTCCCAGATGGTATGTTGCCTGCCAAGGTCAGGGATGTCTCAGATTGAGGCTACAGGATTCTTAAGGGGGAGGGCGAGCCGCAAGGAGTCGTGGTGCACATCAGAACAAGTGACATAACTGGGAAAAGAGATGAGGACCTGAAAAATGAATATAGGGAGTTAGTTTAGAAGCTAAAAGGCAGGATGAATGGAGTTGTGATGTCAGGATTACTACTGGTGCCACGGGCCAGTGAGGCCAGGAATAAAGAGTGAGTGCAGCTGAACTCAAGTCTACAGAGCTATAGGTGGGAGGGCTTCAGGTTTGTGGATCATTGGGATACCTTCTGGGGAATGTGGGAGCTATACAAGAGGGACGGGTTGCACCTGAATTGGAGGGGCACCAATATCCTGGTAGGGGGGTTTGCTAGAACTCTTCAGAAGGGCTTAAACTAGTTTGGCAGAGGAATGGGAACTGGAGCTACAGATCAGAGGATGGGGTAGCTGCTATATAGACAGATACAGCATTCAGAGAGTCTGTACGGAAGGACAGACAATTGATGGGGCAAAATTGCGGTCAGTGAGACAGGTTGAAGTGTGTCTATTTTAATGCAAGAAATGTCAGGAATAAGGGTGATGAACTTAGAGAGTGGATCCGTACTTGGAGCAACGATGTTGTGGCCTTTATGGAGATTTGTTTAACATGGGCAGGAATGGTTGTTGGATGTTCTGGGGTTTAGATGTTTCAAAAGAAATGGGGAGGGAGATAAAAGAGATGGGGGAGTGGCATTGCGAATCAGGGATGGTATCGTAGCTGCAGAAACGGAGGTCAACGATGAGTGTTTGTCTACTGAGTCAGTATGGGTGGAAGTCAGAAACAGGAAAGGAGCAATGACTTTGTTGTGAGTTTTCGATAGCATCCCCCTCCCACCACCAATAGTTTCAGAGGCATTGAGCCACAGATTGGGAGGCAGGTTTTAGAAAGATGCAGAAGTAATATGGTTATTGTAGTGGGTGACTTCAACTTGCCTAATATCGACTGGAACCTCCAAAATGCAGATATTTGGATGGAGCAGATTTTGTCAGATGTTTCCAGGAAAGATTTTTGACTCAATATATAGATAGGCTGACTAGAGGGGAGGCCATACTGGATTTAGCGCTTGGTAATGAAGCAGGCCAAGCGTCAGATCTCTAGGTGGGAGAGTATTTTGACGATAGTGATCACAACTCCCTGACCTTTACTGTAGTCATGCAGAGAGATAGGAGCAGGCAGTATGGGAAAGTATTTAATTGGGGAGGGGGAATTACAATGCTGTTAGGCAAAAACTGCAGTGCATACATTGGGAACAGATGTTCTCAGGGAAACGCACAACAGGAATGTGGGACATTGTTTAGGAATCAGTTGCCACCAGTGCTGGATAGGTTTGTCCTACTGAGACAAGGAAAGGATGGTAAGGTGAAGGAACCTGAGATGACAAGACATGTGGAACATCCAGTCAAGAGGAAGAGGGAAGCTTACTTACTTGAGGAAGCTAGAATTGGACAGGGCTCTCAAGGGCTACAACTTAGCCAGGAAGGAACTGAAGAATGAACTGAGGAGAGTTAGAAGGGGGTATGAGTAAACCTTGGAGGGTAAGATCAAGGAAAACTGCACAGCATTGCATGCTTATGTGAGGAACAAGAGGATGGCCTGAGTGAGGGTAGGGCTGATCAGGGATAGTGAAGGGAACTTGTTAGTGAAGTCAGGGGAGGTTCTCAATGAATACTTTGCTTCAGTATTCACCATCAAAAGGAACCTTGCAGTTTGTGAGGACAATGTAGAACAGGACAATATCAGGAAGGAGGATGTGCTAGAAATTTTGAAAAACATGAGGATAGCTAAGCCCCCTGGGCCAGATGGGATATACCCAAAATTGTAATGGGAAGCAAGGGAAGAGATTGCTGCACCTTTGTGATGATCTTTGCATCCTCACTGTCCACTGGAGTAATACCAGATGATTGGAGGGTAGCAATTGTTATTCCCTTATTCAAGAAAGGGAATAGGGATAATCCTGGGAATTACAGACCAGTCTGTCTTACTCCTGTAATGGGCAAATTATAAGGGAGGATTCAGAGATAGTGTTTATGATTATTTGGAAAAGCACAGTTTGATTAGAACAAGACAGCATGGCTTTGAGAAGGGCAGGTCATGCCTCACAAGCCTCACTGAATTCTTTGAGGATGTGACAAAATACATTGATGAAGTTAGAGTAATGGATGTGGTGTATATGGGATTTTAGCAGGGCATTTGATAAGGTTCCCCATGGTAGGGTCATTCAGAAAGTAAGAAGGCATGGGATCCAGGAAAATCTGGCCGTCTGGATAAAAAATTGGCTGTCCAGTAGAAGCCAGACGGTGGTAGTAGATGGAAAGTATTCAGCCTGGAGCTCAGTGACCAGTGGTGTTCCACAGGGATCTGTTCTGGGACCTCTGCTCTTTGTGATCTTTATAAATGACTTGGATGAGAAGTGGAAGCTGGGTTAGTAAGTTTACTGATGACACGAAGGTTGGTGGAGTTGTGGACAGCGTGGAGTGTTGTTGTAGGTTGCAAAGGGACATTGACAGGATGCAGAGCTGGGCAAAGAAGTGGCAGATGGAATTCAATCTCGAAAAAAAAAAGTGTGAAGTGATTCATTTTGGAATGTTGAATTTGAATGCAGAATATAGGATTAATAGCAGGATTCTTGGCAGTGTAGAGGAACAGAGGGGTCTTGGGGCCCAAATCCAGAGATCCCTCAGAGTTTCTACCCAAGTTGATAGGATTGTTAAGAACGCATATGGTGTGTTGGTTTTCATTGGCAGGGGAATTGAGTTTTAAGAGCCGTGAGGTTATGCAGCAGCTCTGTAAAACCCTGATTAGACCACATGCAACATTGTGTCCAGTTCTAATTGCCTCATTTTAGGAAGGATTGTAGGAGCTTTAGAGAGAGGGTGCAAAGGGGATTTACCAGGATGCTGCCTGGAATGGGGGGGTAGGTCTTATGAGGAAAGGTTAAGAGAGCTAGGGCTTTTCTCATTGGAGCAGAGGAAGATGATAGGTGATTTGATAGATGTGTACAAGATAGCGAGAGGCACAAGTAGAGTGGATAGGCAGAGACTTTTTCCCTGGGGGCAGAAATAGCTATTATGAGGGGACGTAATTTTAAGGTGATTGGGGGAAGTAATGGGGGAGAGGTCAGGGGTAGGTTCTTTACACAGAGTGGTGGGTGCATGGAATGTGCTGCCACTGGTGGTAGTGGAGGCTGATAGATTAGAGACATTTAAGCAACTCTTGGATAGGCACATGAAAGATAGTAAAATGTAGGGTTGCAGGGTAGTTTGTTCTCCAATTAGGATAATAAGTTGGCACAACATCGTGGGATGAAGGGCCTATACTGTACTGTTCTATGCTCTATGATTGAAGCGGGCTGAGAGTTGATTTGGGCCATGATCAGCCTCTTTAAAGCACTTCATGATTACAGAGGTCAGAGCTACTGGGCAGTACGTTGGAATTAAGGTATGTTGCATGTGTTTTCTACGGTCCTGGGATGATGGTCATCTTCTTGAAGTAGGTGGGGACTTTGGTTTATAGGAGGGAGAGGTTTAAGATGTTGGGAATACCTCTGCAGGCTGGTCTGCACAGGATCTAAGTGCAAGGCTGGGAACTCCGTTCGGGCCCATTGCTTTCCTTGGGTTGGTTCCCAGGAAAACAGATATGATATCTGCAGTGGTGATGGAGCGAACAGGTGCATCTGTGTCAATGTGCTGCTGGCATTCTGCTCAAACTGAGCTTAGAAAGCACTGAGCACAACAGGGAGAGACGTGTTTATGTCCGCTGCTTTGCTCAGCTTCATTTTGTATCCCATGTTGTTTTGTCCTTGCCATAGATCGTATGGTTGGTTTGCACCTCTAACTTAGCCCAGTACTACCTCTTGGCATCTCTAATGGCTTTGTGGAAATCATTTCTGGATTTCCTATATTGGTCTTGGTCCGACTTGAATGCTGCATTCCTGGTCTTCACTAGGCAGTGGATTTCCCAATTCATTCAAGGTTTATGGATGGGAACGCTCAGATTGACTTCCTCGGTATGCAGTCCTCCACGCACTTGCTAATAAAATCTGACTGTGGTGGCAGATTCAACCAAGTTTTCCCACTGTGTGCTCGAATATAGTCCAGTCCACCAATTCCAAGCAGCTCCAGAGACGGTCTTCCGCTGACCCAGCTTCCTATACGCGGTAGCATGTGGCATAGGAAGTAATCACAGATTACAAATATATTCGTCTTCCCCTTTAATGTACTGCCTAACTCTTTCAATTCCTGCTGCAGGACTTCATTTCTTTTTTATTCCTATCATTGGTACAGACATGTGGAAGTTCTGCTTTTCTGCTAAACGCCTTTTCTCAGTCCACCCCAGCTGACTCAGAATTCATTCCTTTGTAATTATCCTTATTTTGAGCAATTAGTTAGCTCACTTAGCTGGACAGTTGTTTTGTCAAGCAATATGATGCCAGCAGTATGGATTCAATTCTTGTACCAGCTGAAGTTATTATGAAAGTCTGCCTTCTCAACCTTGTCCTTCACCTGAGGCATGGTGACCCTCAGATTGAACACATTAAGAGTTGTCTCCCCCTAACGGAGTCTTTGCCATTTAAGTTCAGCACTGTTACCTCTGACCCATGTTTCTCCTACTCAAACTGAATGCTAAATTCTGCCACGTTATGGCCACTTATCAAAGCAACAATTTTACTCCGAGATACTTATCAGACCAGTCTGATTATACATTGCCAGATCCAAAATAGTCTCATCCCTGCTTGGATCCACAACATGTTATTCCAGGAAACTGTCCCGAATAGACTTGATGAATTCTTCCTCATGGCCAGTGTGCCAATCTTACTATCCAAATCTATATGAACATTAATGTCATTCATGATTAATGTACTGTCTTTTGCATATGCCCTCATTCTCTCCAGATTTTTTCCTCAGTCCTACAGTATGGCTATTATTAGGAGTACTATAGACTACTCCTACCAGTATCTTTTTCCTTTTCTTGTTTCTTGCCTCCACCCACATGGATTCTACATCTTTTGCTACAAAATCACTTTTTGCTATCATGCTTATTCCATCTTATACAAACAAAGCTAGCCTACCACCGGCTCTTTCTCACCTTTCCTTTTGAAAAGAAAAAAATCACATACCTCTGGATATTTAGTTCCCAGATCTGATCCATATGTAATCATGTTTCCATTATTGATATAGGGTCAGACATTTTAATCTGAATTTGTGCCAATATTTATTATTTTGTTCAGAATAGTGCTTGCATTTGAGTAAAGAGCCATTCACTTCTCATCCTTCCATTTTTCACCCTTTGACACTATTTGGTTTTTTTTCCTGTTTGTACACGGTTCATTCCTGTCCCACTGTTGATGTTATTGCCTCAGTAACTGTCCTGCAATACTGCCATATGTTTTGTTTTGTAAGCCTATGTATCTCCTCTCCAGAACCTATTTGCCCAACTCTAATAAGTTTAAACCCCTCTACAGCCTTACTTAATTGATTTGCCAACGTATTGGTCCAGCACGCTTCAAGTAAAGCCTATCTCATCAGAACAGATCCCCTCCACCCCACTACTGGTGGAAGTGCCCTACAAATTGAAAGCCATTCCACCTACATCAAACTTTGAGCAAACCATTTATCTCCTTGACCTCATTTCACCCATGCCAGTTTGACTGCAACTCAGATAGTAATCTTGAGGTTCTTCGCTTGGAAGTTCTTCTTTGAAAGTTAGTGTCTAACTGATCAAAATCTTTCATCAGAACCTACTTTCTGGTCCTATCATTCATACTAATGTGGGCAATGACAACAGGATCCTTGTCATCCTGATCCAAGCTCATCACCAGCCCTGAGGAGATCCTTAAAATTGGTACCAGGTAGGTAATGCAGTCTCTGGGACTCACACTTATGGATGGAAAGAACAGCATCTTTCCCACTATTACTACATTCTAATTTCCTGCTTCCACTTGAAAGTATCATGATTTCATGGTTAGTTTGCCCCATGCAGTTCCTACTGGACTCTGGTGTCCCTGTTGTTGATACTTGAAGAATCCCTCGCACTTATTTTATTGTAATTCATTTTTTAAACACCAGTAACAATGTTGTACTTAATGAGCTATTTTTAAGAAAAAAAAAAGAGAGAAAAGAGACTAGAGTCCTAACACAAACTAAAGACCTTAATTTTACTTTAAATACCAGAAATACTTACCAAAGCTAATCATCTCTCAACTGCTTTCCCTGGATTCCCAATCCCTGTTGAGATTCGTGACATCATTCTGCTACTGGTCTTTTAGCAGGTCAACCCATCCAGAGAATCTAAGGCATAATTATGCAACCTCTCATCACAGGGCAATCCAGGGAACTTTCAATATACTACATTAATGCAGATATAGCCTTCTTCAATATGGAAATCAAAACTGTACATAGTATTCCGAGTGTGGTCGCACCGAAGCCCCGAACAATTGTAGCAAGGTATCTCTTTTCTTATACTCCAATCCCCTTGCTTTTATAATAATTTCATGTTTTGCATGCTAATATTTTATGTCTCTTGAATGTGTACACCCAATTTCTCTGAATATCAACGTACGCAAGTTTCACACCTTATAAAAATATTGAACTGAGCAAGGCTGGAGAACACTGGAAGGTCAGCCTGTGTTCATTGGTATCACAAATTTGGATATCATTCACCTTTCCTGCCTTCATGAGGTTATTGAACCTCGATAGGACTGAATCCAGATATTATACGTAGCACGATCAAAACCAAAATACCAAAGATAACTGAGATAGAAGAAAAGAAAACACAGGAAATCAAGAGGTCAGGCAGCATCTGATTGGAAAAATAAATGTTATAATCTCAGCTGATGCTATGGGTTTCCTTTGAGTGTGTTGGTTTCTTTCACAGTCCAAAGATGTGCAGGGAAAGTGGATTGACCAGGGTAAATTGTCCATAGTGTCTACAAATGTAGAGGCGAGGTGGGCTAGCCATGGGAAATGCAGAGATGCAGGGATTGGGTGGAGCCTGGTTGGGGGGGGTGGTGTACTGTGGGAGGGTGGGGTGGTGGTGGTTGGCAGTGTGGGTCAGGTTGGGATGTTCTTCAGAGGGTCAGTGTGGACATGATAGACTAAATAGCCTGCTTCCACTCTGTAAGGAATCTATTTATAATACTGGACAAATAAGTTCTCAGGATGAGAACTGTCTTGTGAGATCCATGTTTAATTTTTGCCATTGGTTAATGTGATGGTTCATCACTGAAACATAATCACACAATACTGTTGATGTTCTTTAAAAACAGAATGTAAGTGTATTGCACAAATAAAAGTGTGTACAATAGACAGAAAGCTCCTAATACCAACATCAAAGCAATATTTCAGCTTGTTTTCCAACACCCAATTGTATAGATTCTCAATTTCAGAAAAATTTCCTTCCATCTCAATTCTTTAAGTTTTTTTATGTAACTGACTGTTCCCAGTTTATTTTCTTGGACCTGCTGAGCCTTATGTTTCCTTTGATTCCATGGCATGAACATTTTGCAATTCTGATGGCCTAACTTTTCACACTTCTAACAACAAAAACTTCCATAGGTGGTGTCCTGGCTTCGAAGTTCCATGAACTGATAACACCTCAAGTAAGGTGACTGATTCTCCTGAACCAAAACTAGTGAGGAGAAATATTGCTACTTTGTACTACTGGTTCTTCTGAACTAAGACTTTGCAGCTCAGTTCTGAAGTCGAAAGTAAGCTAACAACTTGCCATCAATTAACTTTACAGGGGTTCTCTTGGGCACTTGAATGCAGTCACACTTCCACAGTCAAACTGTTAAGCTTTCCTAGCAAATCCTATTTTTGCAGCTGAGAATGCAACTGTATGAAAAATACAACATTTTAAAAATGTATGTCATTTCACATGACAACCACTTTAAACATTGTTTTTAACCCTTTGGCCAAAATAATCCTGGTAAATTGAAAGTCAAATAAAACTCAATTGAAAAAGAGTTCATTAACATCTCCTCAAGAGACCTTGAGATGTTTTATGATGTCAAAGTTGTTATATGAAAGCAGATTTTTGTCGTCAATTATTGTGATAAATACCTGCTAGTTTGCACTAGTTTAATCCCCAGATATGACAACAACAATTCACATCTCAAAGCAGCAGAACTCTGAAAGAAAGGACCCTGGACTCAAAACATTAGCTCTGCTTTCTCTCCATAGACGTCACTAGACTTGCTGAGTTTCTTCAGAAATTTCTGATTTTGTTTAAGTTAATCATCATCTTGTAGATTGGAATGGCTGTCTGGAATCAGGACAGACTGCACTCAGACAAAACATTGTAGGTTAGTTTTAGAGACAGTATTTTGGTTCCATGCTTTAAACCATAATCATTTAAAAGTATTAGATAGTAAGACTCATCAAGTGTCCATGCCTGATATTTTTCAGTAATTAACAACAATAGCTTGTACTTATATAGTATCTTTGACAAACTATCCCCCTCTGACCCAGGGAAACCATCTCCCTATTCCAGTGAAACCACTCCCTATGTCCCAGAGTTAAGCTATCACCTCACCCTTTCTCAGTGAGAAATTCTCCCTTGCCCAAGAAAGCAACAGAACTGAGGTGTCTATCAGCATGAGCTTGCTTGCAACATACTCTTTGGGAGCTGCAATTTTGCTATCTTGACATCTCATAAGCAGAGAGATTGGATCAAAGTCCCTCAGGAACTGTGAGATAACTCATTTACAGGCTTTATAATGCCCTCCTGACATGGTGCTATAACATTCTGCAAGTACAATTTAATTGAAAAACTTGTATCATTACTTCAAATTGATTTTACTACATTCTTAATCTCTGCAATGCTATCAATCATTTATCCAGTATTGTCTCTGCTAAAATTTGCTTACCTCCGCTCTGTTAATCTTAGCGCAATCTGTGATTTTGGTCTCCGCACTGCCTGGACTTATGCCCATCAGTGTTTTGATCTTTGCCCACACATTGTCTTGGAATAATACCTGTTACTTACCAGGTCCAGGTCACACCCTGCCTGTAACATTCCGCTAGTTGAATCTTAAAAATCTACAGCTTTGAAAGAAAGCCCTTCGGCCCAACGTGTCAGTGCCATTCAAAAACAACCACTTTCTTCTAATTCTATTTTTCAGCACTTTGGCTCAGAGGTTTTCGTGCCAAGACATGCAAGTGCACATCTAAATAATTCCTAAATGTGATGAGGGTTTCTGCCTCTTAGAGAGAATGAGTTCCAGATTCTCCACCACCCTGGGTGAAAAAGCTTCCTTCACATCCCCTCTAAACCTCCTGGCCTTTGATTGTCCATTAAAGGGAAAGGTTTCTTCCTGTCAATGCCCCACATAATTTTGTACATTTTAATCATGTCCCCTTTCAATCTCCTGTAGTCGAAGGAAAGCAACCCCCGTTTATCCAATCTTTCTTCGTAAATGAAACTCTCCAGCCCAAGTAACATCCTGGTAAATCTCCTCTGCATCCACTCCAGTGCTGCCACATCCCTCCTATAAAGGTGAATTCCACAATTGCACACAATGCCAAAGGTGTGGCCCAACCAGTGTTTTACAGTTTTGGCATAACCTCCTTGCTTTTAAACTCTATGTCTCAACTATTGAAGGCAAGTATAACATGTGCCTTATTAACCACTATCTTCTTATCCCGACACCTCAAGGATCCAGTGTACATGTATATGTCTCCCAGGGTTCTACCATTCATCATGTATTTCTTTGCCTTGTTTGTCCTGCCCAAGTGCAAGACCTCACAGTCATCCACATTGAATTCTATTTGCTACTGATCAGCCCATCTGACTAGCCATTTTGTATCCTCTTGTGATCGAAGGCTATCTTCTTCACTATTTTACCACCCCACCAATTTTTCTATCATCTGCAAACGTACTGACCAATCATCCTACATTTAAGTCTAAATCATTTATTTAGACATCAATCAGTAAGGGCCTAACGTGGACCCTGTGGAACCCGACTGGTCACAGACTTCAGGTTGGAAATATGCATCTCAACCATGACACTCTGCTTGCTGCTACTCAAAGAACAAAGAACAATACAGCACAGGAACAGCCCCTTCAGCCCTCCAAGCCTATGCTGACATATTTTGCCCTTCCATACTAAAACTGTATTCACTTACAGGAGATAACAAGGTATAGAGCTGGATGAACACAGCAGGCCAAGCAGCAGACGAGAAGGAAAGCTGACGTTTTAGGCATAGACACTTCTTCAGAAATGGCTTTTTTTAAATGGGGGGAGGGAGAGGGGAAGGGGGTTCTGAAATAAGTAGGGAGAGAGGGGGAGGAGAATAGAAGATGGATAGAGGAGACGATAGGTGGCGAGGAGGCAGACAGGTCAAGGAAGCGGTGATGGAGCCGGTAAAGGTGAGTGTAGAGGTGGGGAGGTAGGAAGGGGATAAGTCAGTCCAGGGAGGATGGACAGGTCAAGGGGGCAGGATGATGTTAATAGGTAGGAGATGGGGGTGGGGGTTGAGGTGGGAGGAGGGGATAAGTGGGAGGAAAGACAGGTTAGGGAAACGGGGTCAAGCTGGGCTGGTTTTGGGATGCGGTAGGGAGAGAGAAGATTTTGAAATTTGTGAAGTCCACATTGATACCATTGGGCTGCAGGGTTCCCAAGCGGAATATGAGTGCTGTTCCTACAACCTTCGGTTGGCATCGTTGTGGCACTGCAGAAGGCCCAGGATGGACATGTCATCTGAGGAATGGGAGAGGGAGTTGAAATGGTTCGCGACTGGGAGGTGTAGTTGTTAAGTGTGAATGGAGTGTAGGTGTTCTGCAAAGCGGCCCCCAAAACTTGCTTGCTTTCCCCGATGTAGAGGAGGCCCCAATGGGAACAGCAGATACAGTATACCACATTGGCAGATGAACATCTGTTTGATGTGGAAAGCTTTCTTGGGGCCTGGGGTGTGGGTGAGGGGAGGGGGTGGCAGAGGTGTAGGGGCAGGTGCAGTAGATTGTGTGGTTGGGGACCACTTTGTGGAACATCTACTGAAACATCAGCTTTCCTTCTCCTCTAATGCTGCTTGGCCTGCTGTGTTCATCCAACTCTACACCTTGTTATCTTAGCTTCTCCAGCATCTGCAGTTCCTGCTGCCCCTTTACAGGATCTGTGCCCCTCTATTCCCTTCATAATCATGTATTCATCTAGGTGCTTCTTGAACGCTGCTATTGTGTCTGCTTCCACCACATCCTTTTGGCAACGTGTTCCAGGCACTCACCATCCTGAGAGAAAAACATGCCTCACAACATCTCCTTTAAACATCTTCCCACCACCCCCCTGCATCATGAGCCAGTGTCCCCTGGTCATTGATCTATCCACCCTGGGAAAAAGCCTCATTTTCCACTCTATCCATGCGATTCACTATCTCAAACTTCAATCAGGTCACCCTCAATCTCCTGTGTTCCAATGAAAACGAACCCAAGTCTTTCTTCATAGCTAAAATACTTGTTTCCAGGCAACATCCCAGTAAATGTTTTCTGTACCCTCTCCAAAGCATCCACATTCTTCTGTTAGTGTGGCTCCTCAACTGTATGCAATATTCCAACTGTGGCCTAACTAATGTTCTATAAATCTGCAGCAAAACATATTTATATGCTCGATGACCCTAATGAAGACAATGAAGCCATTGGCCTTTTTCACTATCTGATCCACCTGCACTGCCACATTCAATGATCTGTGGACCTGTGTACACAGATCTCTTTGCATATCAATACTCAAAGTACAAAGAAAATTACAGCACAGGAACAGGTCCTTCAGCCCTCCAAGCCTGCGCCAATCAAGATCCTGTCTAAACCCGTCACCTATTTTCTAAGGGTCTGTATCCATTTTTTCCCCTGACCATCCATGTACCTGTCCAGATGCATCCTAAAAGTCACTGTTGTGTCTGCATCTACCACCTCCACTGGCAACGCATTCCAGGCACCCACCACCCCCTGTGTAAAGAGCTTTCCACGCTTATCTCCCATAAACTCTCCTCCTCTCACTTTGAACTCATGACCCCTAGTAATGGAGTCCCCTACACTGGGAAAAAGCTTCTTGCTATCTACCTTGTCTATACCCGTCATGATTTTGTAGACCTCAATCAGGTCCCCTCTCAATCTCCGTCTTTCTAATGAAAATAATCCTAAATCTACTCAACCTTTCTTCATAGCGAGCACCCTCCACACAAGGCAACAACCTGGTGAACCTCCTCTGCACCCTCTCCAAAGCATCCACATCCTTTTGGTAATGTGGCGACCAGAACTGTACGCAGTACTCTAAATGTGGCCGAACCAAAGTCTTATACAACTGTAACATGATCTGCCAACTCTTGTACTCAATACCCTGTCCGATGAAGGAAAGCATGCCGTATGCCTTCTTGACCACCCTATTGACCTGCGTTGCCACCTTCAGGGAACAATGGACCTGAGCACCCAGATCAATTTTCCCCAGGACTTTTCCATTTACTTATAGTTCGCTCTTGAATTAGATCTTCCAAAATGCATCACCTCGCATTTGCCCAGATTGAACTCCATCTGCCATTTATCCTCCCAACTCTCCAATCTATCTACATTCTGCTGTATTCTCTGACAGTCCCCTTCACTATCTGCTACTCCACCGATCTTCGTGTCATCTGCAAACTTGCTGATCAGACCATCTATACCTGCCCCCAAATCATTTATGTATATCACAAACCACAGTGGTCCCAGCACAGATAGATCCCTGTGGAACACTACTGGTCACAGGTCTCCAATTTGAGAAACCTCCTTCCACTACTTCTGTCTCCTGTTGCCTAGCCAGTTTTTTAACCATCCAGCTAGGACACCCTGGACCCCATGCGACTTCACTTTCTCATTAAGCCTGCCATGGGGATCCTTATCAGACCCCTAAGGATTCTGCCATTCACAGTATAATTTAAGACATTTGTGACCCCCCAACTTGCCAATTTCCCTTGATTCCTATAGGATCGTACCTTTGCTATCAGTCTCCTATGTGGGACATCAATCTCATTGCCATTATCAACACACCTGGTCGTTTCTTTCAAAAGTTCAATCAAGTTGGTCAGAGATGATCTCCCCTAAAAACAGCCATGCTGACTGTTCATGATTAATCCCTGCCTCTCCAAACACAGATTAATTCTGTTCCTCAGAACAGCTTCCAAACGCCTCCCAACCACCAAGGTTTGACTAACTGGCCAGTAGTTTGCTGGTTTATCCCTTGTTCCCTTCTTGAATAAGAATACCACCTTGGCTGTCCTCGAGCCCTGTGGCACCTCTCCTGTGGCCATTGAGGAATTGAACATTTTTGAAAATGCCATTGCTTTTTCCTCCTTTGCCTCACTCAACAACTCAGGATGTGTTCCATCTGACTCCGGGGAATTGTCTATCTTTCGGCCTGCCAGCCCACTCAGAACCTCCACTTTGTCTATGCCAACTTCTTTAATTGTATCACAAACCTTCTGCCTGACTTCTATACCCATATCATCTCTCTCAATAGAGAACACTGATCCAAAGTATTCATTTAGAATGCAGCTATATCACCTGGCTCCATGCATAAATTATACCACTATGGCCCTTAATGAGCCCTACCCTTTCTCTCATTATCGTTTTAAACCGTAAATTACATGTAAAAGTAATTTAGGATTTTCCTTTATTTTACCTACTAGTACCTTTGCACATCCCTTTAGCTCTCCTAATCTTCATTATAATCTTTTTATAACAAATGAACTAGCAGCAGGAGTAGGCAATTCAGCCTGCAAGCTTGGTCCACAATTTAATACAACCATGGCTGATCTCATCTCAGCCTCAACTTCACTTTCCTCCTGCTGTCCATGACCCTTCAATCTGTTCCTAATTAAAAATCTATCGTCTCCTCCTTAGCTTTACTCAGTGTCCCACAATCCACTGCGCTCTGGTGTTATGAATTCTACAGACTCACAACCCATAGAGTCATACAGCACAGAAACAGACCCTCAGCCCAAGCAGTCCATGCAGACCATTGTCCCAAACTGAACTAGTCCCACCTGCCAAACATCCCTTGAAACATTTCTTAATCATGTCTTTTAAACATTGTAGCTGTACCCTCATCCACCACTTCCTCTGAAAGTTCATGCCACATGCAAACCGCTATCAGTGTGAAAAAATTGCGAGTCCTGAAATCTCCCACCCTAGTGAAAAGGTACCTGCTATTCACCTTATCTATATCCTTCATGATTTTATAAACCTCTATAGTCATCCCACAACCTCCTATGCTCTAGTGAAAAAGAAATCCAAGCCTATCCAACCTGTTCTTATAACTCAAACCCTCCATTCTGGCAATATCCTAGTAAATATTTTCTAAACCTTCTCCAGCTTAATAATATCCTTCCTATGTCAGGGCAACCAGAATTGGACACAGTACACAGAGAGGCCTCAACATCATTTTGCACAACCTCATCATAACATCCCAACTCCTATACTCAAAGATCTGAGCAATGAAGGTGAAATAACCACAGAGGCCAGTATTCTGTCACCAAGTCACCCATTATTTACTTGGGCACATTACCCGGATTGTGGCCAACCAGCTCGGAGTCAGTCCCCACGACTGAGGAGATTCTAATCTCCTGTTTATATTGGTCAGCCAGGGCTTTTCTGAATGGTCCAGGTTAACAACGCCAAAACAAGGGCCTCAGTCAACAAGATCCACTGGTTCCAGTCACTACATCCTACCACCACACCTTCCCCTGCACCCCCCCCCCCCCCCCAAACTATATCTGGGGATTTGGCCTGGCCTTTCTTTCGTAGCTTTTACTGCAACATTTTCATCCCAGGACTGGCTCCTCTGACTCAGACTCCGATACAGGCAGCATGTGTCGGACCGTGTCCTGTCTCTTGTGGGTCAGACCATCTCAGGAGTGTTTCTTCTTATTCAAGCTGTAATAGTATCAAGGCTGCGATCATCTTGGACTCTGATGTTTCCTTGACACTAGATGGAGGGAGAGAACCTACAATTTCTGTCAGATCTTCTGGCTGTTCTGAGGGGCCTGGTAGGTTTTGCTTCTGCCCCGTTTGCAAGGTAACAGCTTTCAGGTGATCCATATGTTTGTTCAGGACTGTATCACGTACCCAAATTTTGGAAGTCACCTTGCAATCTTATAAAGCGGAGGTTAACCCACCTCTGAGAACTAAAACTGAAACACCTAAAAAGGAGCACCTTGCCCTATAATCTTTAAAAGGAGTATAAAAGGTGGTGTAACCTACCTTTCAGTAACTTCTAGTGGCTAAATAAATTAAATCCCTGAACTCACTTTACAATCAACAAGTAACAATTTGTCTAACTCTAACAATGAGCAAATTAACTAAACTATTAACCCCTCCTAACCACTAACTTTTGCTGAATGAAACAAGATTCTAATGGTACATTGTTCCAATAAATACAAGTCCGACTTATATAAAATAAAAAAAATGTAGTCCCTTGAAATTACAGCTAGGTTACATGTCTTCTAGAATGCTCTATGCCTTAACCGTTGATTCTTCTTTCAGGAATATTAACTAGTCATGCCATTAGTACCTTTGATTAAGATGGTGCTTTCCCTAAGACTTAGTATAGACTCGGAGAGCCAGTGATTCGCTCTTGAGATCTGAGAGGTGTTAACTCTGGCAGATGCCAGTTAACTCCTCTTTGTCCAACTGCCCTTTTCTTTTATCCCTTGATGACATATCAATTTCTTATACTGTGATTAGGCCTATGTTGTCAAAACCATCAGAAATAAATTTAATTGGTTTTTGGTATCCAAGACCCTGATTCAAATTGATTGGCCAAATGCGAAATTTATTGTCTGGGTAACAAAACAAAACTGCAGCTTGGCCAGCTAACTGTACAGCCTTTTGACACTGATGTTTCAGTTTGGGTTCTCTGTCTACTTACAAACCTTCAACTGCTGCTCACAGACATCCAAATTACATCTCTAAGCATAGCAAAACCTCATCATCTTTTAAAGGGACCACACAATACTTTCTCCCCTGGCCTTTTACAAACACCAAATTCTAACCTCCTGCCTCCTAATCCACAAGTACTCTAACCAAACTCACAATAGTACCCATTTCCATGATTCCAGCACTGAACATATTTATCTGTCTCACTTATAGGAGGCTTGTGGCCAGCATTGGCATTCCTGCTGCCATTCCACCCTCCTCGACCAGGTCTGGAAATATCAGGTTGAACCTGGTGCAGAGTCTTCTCCCCATCAGCAACTTTGCTGAAGCTAACCTGATGTGGGGGGGGGTGGTGGTCCTATAATCAAACAGGAACTTGGACAGTCTGGTATCAAGTGACAATCTAGGCAGTTCCTTTACACCTGCCTTCAATATTTGGGCCATTCTTTCTGCCAAACCATTGGATGGCATGTGGTATGGAACTGTTCTTATGTGCCAAATGCCATTTGACTTCTGGAAATACTCAAATTCCTTCCTGCTAAGTGACGTGCCATTGTCCGTCACCTATACTTCCAGGAGTACATGTATCACAAATGATGCTTGCAGCTTCTCAATTGTCATCCCCGAGTTTGCCGAATGGACTTTATGCATGCCCATTCAAAGTGGATGGGCATTCATAATGACCAGAACATAGAGCCCATGAAAGGAACAGTATAGCCAACATGTAACCGAGTTCTGGGTTTACCCGGCCATTCCAATGAATGCAGAGCTGCCGCTGGTGGCAATTTTTGTCCTTGTTAGCACTTTGGGCCCTACCCCACCAATACAGTTATGTTGGCATCCAACCTTGGCTACCAAACGTAGCTTCTTGCCAGCATCTTCATCTCAGAAACCCCTGGATGGGCCTGGTGGAGTTCAGCCAGCGACCTGCATTCAGGACAATCACTGTGCCTCCCCACATGAATATGCCATCCTCCACAATGATCTGGTCTCACTGAATACAGAAAAGTTTCAGTCTTGTTTGCAATGGCCCTTCTGTCTTCCCCATGACCACCAACCATTTTAGTTTTTCCAGAACAGGATCTTTGAGTCCATAGTCGGATATTGTCAGCGGTGATCAGAAGGGTGTCCAGGAAGTCTCTTCCAGGGGATGCACCACCGATGGAGTACCTGCCAGTAGGAGGCAGGTCAAGGTATCCATATTAGTCACTTGGCTTCCTGGACAGTGTTCTAACTTGTACCTGTACATGTGAGAATAAGGGCCCAATGCTGAGTTCCACCAGAAGCACTACCTTGACTTGCTTCTGTAATCCTAGCAGGAACTTGTGGCTTTACTATGACAAAATCCCATCCATAAAGCTACTCGTGGAACTTCCTCATACCAAAGATGACCAGACCTTTCTTCTCTACCTGGTTATATTTGCTTTCGGTATCAGCCAAAGTCCAGGAAGTGTACACTTTTGGGTGTTCCTGTCCATTGGGCAAACAGTGAGCCAACACTACCCTGATACTGTATGGGGATGCATGGCATGTCAGCACTGCCTTTCGCTTCGGATCATAACAGGCCAATACCTTAGATGATGATAAGTGTTTTTTCAGTTCCCTAAAGACTACTGCTTGGCTACGTGGCCTTTTCCAAAGCTTTTTCAGTAGCAGATGTAAGGGTGCCAAGATGGGGGCCAAGTTATGTATGAGCTTTCTGTAATAATTCACTAACCCAAGGAAAGATCTAAGCTCCAGTGCAGGCATGGGAGCAGGGGCTCTTTTGATCGCCATTCCTTATCTTCCAAGAGGTGTAGCTTGCTTTTATTGACCCTGTAACCCCAAGTACATCATTTAGGGTGCCTGGAACACACATTTTTCCCTTCAAAGAGGTATGTCCACCTGGGAGAAATGCTTAAGACTGTGTCCAAGTTCTCCAAGTGCTTTTACTGGCCTTCCCAGCTATTAGCACATCATCCAGATAGGTAGTAACCTGGGGCAGCCCTTGTAAAATGTTTTTATTAGATTCCCTACAGTGTGGAAACAGGCCCTTTGGCCCAACAAGTCCACACCGCCCCTTGAAGCATCCCACCCAGACCCATCTCCTTATAACCCACTCACCCCTGAACACTACCGGCAATTTAGCATGGCCAATCCACCTAGCCTGCACATCTTTGGACTGTGGGAGAAAACGGAGCACCCAGAGGAAACCCACGCAGACACAGGGAGAATGTACAAACTTCACACAGACAGTCTCCCAAGGCTGGAATTGAACCCGTGTCCCTGGCGCTGAGAGGCTGCGGTGCTAACCGCTGAGTCACCGTGCCGTGTTCTCCATGGTCCACCGGAAAAAGACGCAGGCTGATGATACCCCAAATGGCAGTGTTATATATATTGGTATAAACCAATATGCGTATTAATTGTACCGTACTTCTGGGACTCCTCATCCAGTCACAATTGCAGGTAGGCATGGCTCATGTCCGGTTTTGACAGGGACAGAACCCCCCCCCCGCCAACTCTCCAGGCCAACTTTGCATTACAAGTTCCCTATGCAAGGAATTGGATATTTATTCAGCTGTGAATAGTAGCTTACTGTTTGCTTAAAAACCCACCAAGGCAAAGTGAGCTGTTAGGCTTCACAGTCAGTATGAGCGGTGCTGCCCATTCTGCAAATTGCACTGGTTTGATGATTCCTTCACTCTCCAGCCTCATGATTTCTGCCTTTACTTTCGCCCACAAGGCAAATGGCACTAGACGGGCCTTGTAAAATCATGGAATTGCTTCCTGGTCAACATTTAAAGTGGCTTTGGCCCCTTTGATAGTTCTAAACCCTTCCTGAAATTCTCCTGGGTATTTCACTAGTTCACTCAGGCAACTATTTTCTAATCAAAAATTGTTGAGCCAATCCAGATGAATCTTTTGCAACCAATTCCACCCCCAGTAGACTGGGCACGAGCCTTTTACCACCATCAGTGGTATCTACACTAACTGTTTCTCATTGGAGACCAAAACGCATACCCATAATGTGTAACGGTTCCCCAGTGTAAGTTCTCAGTCTGGCTGAGGTCTCGTGCAAACTTAAGGATTGGAGTGCTAAATGAATCTTGATAAAAACAGATTCTGCAACCATGGATACAGCTGTGCCAGTAGTGACCTCCATGGGAACTGGGTGACCATTTAACCAAAGATTAATTTTAATCAGTTCCAATTTAGATGTCACTAAGCCATTTAATTGTTCCAACCAAAAATAGGTGGACTTTCGAGGGTGTGCACTCTCCTGGGTACTGGGCTACGAGTTTTCTTACTCAAGTCAGGCCTGCAGGACTCCTTTGTTGTGTTGAATCCACATACCGGGTGCAACTACAATGGCTTGCCAGCTCAGATCCTGAAGAACTTCTTAGCCACTTTGCCAAGCCTAGGCTTTATTGTGCTGCTGTGTTGTCCCAGTGCCCCTCTGTTCAGGATATTACCTACGTGAGGTTCTATGAATCCCTACACTCAAGTAGTGTTCACCAAGCTCTGTCAGACAAGTGAGTGTGTCCCTTGTAGCTCACATGTTCCACTTGCTGCATTTTCTAATGACAAAGCCAGCTGCATTGCCTGATTGAAGTCCAGTTGGGCTTCAGCTAGTAGGCACTGCTGTATGGGCCCATCATTAATTCCACATACCAAATGGTCTCTCAGCATCTCATTCAGAGATAACCCAAAATTACATGCCTCTGCCAACTGTCTTAACCTTGTCAAAAATCCAATACAGATTCCCCTGGTTCTCTAACAGCCAAATAAAACCAATAGCATCTCAGGATTGGAGGAAGTTCAGGGTTGTAATATTCCTTAATCAACTCCGTCAACCCTTGGAAGGTTTTAGTGTTTGGCGTCTCTTGGAAAGTTAAGCCCCTTATGACCAAAAATGCTGCACATTCACAAGTGGTCAGAAGGATTATTCTTTGCTTTTCATCAATGCCATTAGCCCAGAAAAAAATTATTGCATTATTTCCACATCCTGAGCCCAGTCTTCAACTTTAGTATCAAATAAGTCAAGCTTTCCAATAAAGTCTTGATGCCAAAAATGCTTACCCCAACTCCAAGATGACCATTGCAAGCAAATGTTCTTCAGCCATGTACTGTTTTCTCCTGTTGCCACTGAAATAACTGCACAGAGGCTGGTAACCTGTCACCAAAGCACCCTTTGTTTACTTGTGCACAGTACACAGCCATCTCAGAGTCAGTCCCCTGAACTAAGGAGATTATAATCGCCTGGTAATATTGGTCAGCCAGGGCTTTCCTGATTGGCCCTGGTTGACAATCCCAATCAAGGACCTCCTAGTCAATGAGGTCCACCAGTTCCAATCACTACAGAAGGCCAGTGTGCTAAATGCTTCCTTAACCACCATATCAGTATGTGACGCAAGAATTATGTACCTGAACCTTTAGGTCTCTCTGAGAGAAGTCACTACTCCTCATCTCTGTTCTAAATTCATTACCTCTTATCCAAAAGAATACAACCTTTTGTTCTGCCCCATAAAAGGAAACATCCTTTCTATCTCTACTTTGTCAATCCCCTTTAGCATCTTGTGTATCTCACTTAGATCTCTCTCGTTCTTCTAAATTTTAGTGAACATAGGCCTAATAGCTCGATTACTCTACATAAGACAAACCCTTCATCTTTGAAATCAATCTAGTGAATCTCCTCTGCACTGCCAATGCAATTACATCCCTTGTCAAATAAGCGGACCAAAACTGTATGCAATACTCCAGGTGCAGTCTCACTAATGCCTTCTACAATAGCAGCAACACTTCCCGACTTTCATACTTCTTCAAAATTAAATGAAAAACTTCCAGTTGCCTTCCTTGTAAACTGTAACCTGCAAATTAGTTTCCTGCAATTCATGCTTGAGAATACCCGTATCCCTCTGCACCAAACTCTGAATTTTCTCTCCATTAAGATAATACATTGTCTTTATATTCCTCCAACTGAGATGGATGACCTGCAAATTAACTACATTGATCTCCTTCTCCAAATTTTTGCCCAATTACTTAATCAATTCATGTCCACTAGAAAATGTCTTATTTCTTTATAGCCCTCCCACCAATGTTAGTGTCATCTGCAAATTTGGTTACAGTACATTCTGTCCCTGCATCCAAGTTATTAATATAGATTATAAATATTTGGGGACCAAGGACCAAGCCCACTAGTTATATCTTAACAGCCGGGAAAAGACCCATTTATCTTGACTGTTTTCTGGACCAATATTCTATTCAAGCTAATAAGTTACCCCTTACCCTTTGTGATCTTACTTTATGTACTAACATTTTGTGTGGCACCTTATCAAATGCCTTCTGGAAGTCCAGATGTACCACACCTACAAGATCCTTGTTATCCACATTGTATGCACCTTGAGGGTGAACTCTAGCAAATTAGTCAAACATGACTAATCCTTCATAAAACCATGCTGGCTCTAAAGGATTGTACTTGACATTCTAAACGTACTGTTGTTATTTCCCTAATAATGGAATCTAATCATTTCTGAACGGCATGCAGGAGCAGAGGGACCTGGGTGTAGATGTACATAGATCATTGAAGGTGGCAGGGCAGGTAGAGAGCAGTAAAAAAAGCAAACAGTGTACTCACCTTTGTCCATCAGGTACAAGAACAAGGAGTTAATTTTGAACTTGTACAAGGGCCTTGTTAAGACATCAGCTGAAATATTGTGTACAGTTGTGGGCACTGCATTATAGGAAAGTTGAAAACACACCAGAGAGAGTTCAGAAGAAGTTTACAAGAATGGTTCCAGAAATAAAAAAAAATTTCTGTGATGAGGATAGTTTGAAGAAGTTTGAATTGTCCTCCTTCGAGAGATGAAGGCTGAATGGAGATTTAATAGAGGTTTTCAAAACTACGATCAAACAGGCAGAGTAGATGGGAGAAGCTGTTCTCACTCATTAAAAAAAATGAACGAGAGGGCATAGATTTAATGTGCAAACGAGGCAAGGATATTGTGAGAAAAATCCTTCTCACATGACAAGGGTCTACCTGGAAGTATGGTGAAATCAGGTTCAATTGAGGCATTGAAAGGGCATGGTGTGGTTGTTTGGGTAGAAATGGGATGCAGAGATGTGAGGAAAAGGCAGGAGATTGGGTAACAGAACAGGTGCAGGCACAATGGACCAAAGGCTCTCCTTCTGTACTGTAACAATTCTGTGATTCCATGGTAATATGAGATTGTATGGATGAACATTCTTTCACCAGATTCTTCAGTGTATGTGCCTTCAGAATGTCCTTTTTTTTCCCAGTTGAGAAGGTAGTGGTGTAAAAATACAGCAGTGGGGAAAATTGAATCCATCATCTCTCATGTGATATTTGTCATTGCTTAAATGATGAGGCATAAAATACCATGAGTATGGAATTAGCAAATTGTCCGACTTTACACTTTACCTGTTAAATGGTCAAAGTCAAAGGACTTATTCAAAGGTTACTTGCTGTCTATGGAGATATAATTACATGAATTGGAATGAGAATTATTATTTTACCAGCAGCTTCAAGTTTCATTAGCAAATAGAGAACAATGATGTGCAAAGATTTACTAGGGTGAGACGGTGAGACTGTGATTAACTGATGTCACAAAACTTATCAAGCCCTTCATGCGTTTCATCCAATGTTATAAATGAACAGGTTGATTAATAATATCTATAAAATTGAACGTACAACCAGTTAGTGTCTACTTTTCACAACCATGTCAGGCTTGCTGTAGCCTTCAGTTGGAGTATTACGGACACTTTAGGAGAGAAGGTTAATCACCAATTTAATAAGGATGAGGGACTTTGGTTAGAGGAAGATGTTTGAAAGGTCAAGACCACACTTTAAATAGAATCAAATAAGAGATGAACTAATAGACGTTTTCAATATAATGAGCAGTTTTGATGGAATAAAGAAAGAAAAATTTTTCCGTCAGACAAGTAGGCCAATAACCAGATGCTGTCATTTCCATACCATTGGTAAATAATGAAACAGCATGTGGGTGGGAGTGTTTTCCAATGGATGTCTGAAACACTTGACCTAGCATTGTGGTGGGTCATCCATCGGCATTGATGAGGGTTCCAGGATCATGGTAAAGGAATTGTAAGTGCACCTCTCAACACATCTGCTCTTTCTCCAAGCCATCACTGGTGTGGTAGCCTGAATGACCTCCATCTCCGCTATGAAGTCTGAAATGGTTCAAGGAATGAGGTGAGGAAGTATAAATTAAAAAATTGAAAGAATTTGCAGGAGTCTACGCACTTTATAACTGATATTAGAAATTGAGATTATGCTGTAAAAGAAATGTATGGATTCTTTAACTTTACTATTGAAACATGAAGTTATTTTAATAGAGTCATACAGCACTGAAACAGACCCTTGTGTTCAACCAGTCCATGCTGACCATAATCCCAAACTAAACTAGTCCCACTTACCTGCGCTTGGCACATGCCATCAAACTGTACTTGGGGGAGCACTTTGGAGACCTCCTCAACCAGGGGTCTGTCGTTGATCCAAGTGTCCTTGATTGTAACCCGTGGCTTCTACAACACCACAAGCTTAGGAACATTCCAACCCCGCACGAAGTAGGGAGGGACATCTGCCAGCTTAAGAACAACAAGGCTGCTGGACCAGATAGTATCGCCACTGAAGCATTGAAGTACAGAGGCAAAGAGCTCCTGCTGTAGCTACACACCTTTGTCTGCCTTGTCTGGAGGAAGGAGTGCATCCCGGGAGAGCTCCGATACACCACAGTTGTGAGCATCTTCAAGAAAGGGAACAAGTCTGAGTATGGTAATTACAGGGGAATCTCCCTGTTGTTGACCATTGGAAAAGTCATCACCAAAGTTCTCTGCAACCATCTCCTCCCGGAGTTACAGTGTGGCTTTCAGCCACGGAGGGGAGCCACAGATGTGATTTTCACTTGTGCAACAGCTGCAGGAGAAATGCAGAGAAAAGAACCTACCCCTATACATGGCCTTCTTTGACCTTACAAAGGCTTGTGACTCCATCAATCAGAAAGTATTATGGGGGGCCCTCTTCCGCTATGGTTGCGCCTTAAAGTTTGTCACCGTCCTTTGCCTGCTCCACGATGACATGGATGTTATGGTAATGACAAATGACTCCACCACCAAACCAATAATCATTTAGACGGGTGTCAAGCAGGATTGCGCTTTCTCCCCAACATTAGGGACGTGATGGTCTAGTGGTATTATTGCTGGACTGCTAACACGGGTTCAAATCCTGCCACAGCAGATGATGGAGTTAAGAGTCTAATGATGACCATGAATCCATTGTCGATTGTCAAAAAAAACTCATCTGTTCACTAATGTGGTTTAGGGAAGGAAACTGCCATCCTTACCCAATTTGGTCTACAAGTGACTCCAGACCTGCAGCAATGTGGTTGACTTTTAACTCCCCTGTGTACATTTAGGGATGGGCAATAAATGCTGCCTGTCCAGCGACGTCCTCATCCCGTGAAGGAATAAAGAAAAAAGAAACCTCACTGCAATGCTTCACCTCACCACTGACAAGCTCTCCACTGGAGTTCAGCGAACTTACACAATCAATGGGAAATTATTCAACCTCTGCTGTATTCAAGCCAAAACCAAAGTCACCTCAACCAATGTCATTGACCTACAGTTTGCACATGATTCTTGTGTATGTGCAATCTCCAAGGATATACTCTGGTCCATTGTCAGTACTTTTACAGAGGCATATTGAGAGCATGGCTCTTGCCCCGAACATCTGTAAGATAAAGGTCCTTCACCAACCTGGCCTGGCATTGTGGAGCGAATCTCAATCATCAGGGGCCACAGGGAGATCTTAAAGAATGTTGACCACTTCCAAAACATTGAGGATGGCCTGTTAGCCAAAGTGGCTATTGATGAAGAAGTCCAGCATATCCTCCAGTGTGCTAGCTCAGCCTTCAGTTGTTTGAGGAAATGGGTCTTTGAGGACAATAACATCAAATCCAGCACCAAAATCTACAGATTTACAATTTACAGATCTGTGATGATTCTGCCCTATCCTATTTGGCTCTGGGTCATGAACTATCTGTTGCATTCACCTCAAGGCACTGGAGCAGTACCACCAATGCTGCCTGTGCAAGATCCTGCGAATCCACTGGGAAGAAAGACGCACCAACACCAACATCCTCAACCAGGCCAACATCCCCAGTATCGAGGCACTGACATTCCTGGATTGGCTGTGACGGGCTGGCCACATGGTTCTCATGACCGACACAAGACTCCCTAGGCAGGTCTCTACTCCCAGCTTTGAAATGGCAGGGAAGCCCCAGGTAGGCAGAGGAAGTGTTTCTGTGACACACTTAAGATCTCACTGGCAAAGTGCGACATTCCCACAGACACCTGGCCCAAGACTGGCCAAGCTGAAGGAGGAGCTTCCAGGAAGGCTTTGAGCACCTCAAGAGTTGCTGTCGGGGAAAAAGTAAAAGCCAGACAAAAACAGTGAAAGATGTCCCACAATGATCTTCTGCCCCAAACGTAACAGAGCCTGTGGCAGCCACACCTACCTGACAATAGAATAGAGTCATCCTCATCTGTGAGGGACACCATTGATTGATGATTTGCTTGGACAATATCCTTCCAAACATTTCTTATTCATCTACTTCTCTAAATGTCTTTTAAATGTTGTCATTGTATCTGCATCCATCATTTCCACGCACAAACCACCTTCTGTGTAAAAAATAATTGCTGCTCATGTCTTTTTTAAATCTTTCTCCTCTCACCTTAAGCTTATATGCCTTCAAATCTTGAAATCTCCCAACTCAGGGAAAAGACACCTGCCATTGTGGTTTTTGTAAATGATTTTGGATGGAGGAGCAGAAGGGTGGATTAGTAAGTTCGCGGACGATATGAAGGTGGATCGAGCTGTGGACAGTACGGTGGACTGTTCTAGGTTACAAAGGGACATTGATAGGATGCAGAGCTGGGCTGAGAAGTAGCAGATGGAGGTGATTCATTTTGGGTGGACAAAGTTGAAAGCAGAATACAGGGTTAATGGTAAGATTCTTGGCAGTGTGGAGGAGCAGAGGGATCTTGGGGTTCTAGCCCACAGTTCCCTGAAAGCTGCCACCCAGGTGGGTAGAGTTGTTAAGAAGTCGTATGGTGTGATGGCTTTCATTAATAGAGGGATTTAGCTCAAGAGCCATGAAGTTATGCTTCAGCTTTACAAAAGCCTGGTTCGGCCACATCCAAAGTATTGTGTCCAGTTCTGGTCGCCTCATTACAAGAAAGATGTGGAAGCATTGAAAAGGTACAGAGGAGATTTACGAGGATGTTGCCTGGGATGGAGGGAAGGTCTTACAAGGAAAGGTTGAGACAGCAAGGGCTTTTCTCTTTAGAATGGTGCAGGATGAGAGGTGACTTGCTGGAGTGTACAAAATGATCAGAGGTATAGATAACACAGTGTGAAGCCGGATGAACACAGCAGGCTAAGCAGCATCAGAGGAGCAGGAAAGTTTGACGTTTCAGGTCAGGACCCTTCTTCAGAAATGGGGGTGGGGAAGGGAATTCTGAAATAAATAGGGAGACGGGGGAGGCAGATAGAAGATGGATAAAGGAGATAGGGTGAGAAGAGACAGACAGGTCAAAGAGGCGGGGATAGAACCAGTGAAAGTGAATGTAGGTGGGGAGTTGGGGAGGGGATAGGTCAGTCCAGGGAGGATGGACAGGTCAAGGGGGCGGAATGAGGTTAGTGGGTAGGATATGGGGGTGGGGCTTGAGGTGGGAGGCAGGGGCTAGCTGGGCTGGTTTAGGGATACGGTCAGGGGAGGGAGATATTGAAGCTTGTGAGGTCCACGTTGATACCCTTGGGCTGCAGGGTTCCCAAGCAAAATATGAGATTCTGTTCCTGCATCTTTCAGGTGGTGTCATTGTGGCACTGCAGGAGGCCCAGGATGGACATGTCGTCCAAGGAGTGGGGGTGGGGAGTTGAAATGGTTCCCGACTGGGAGGTGTAGTTGTTTGTTGCCAACAGAGCGTAGGTGTTCCACAAAACAGTCCCCAAGCCTCCGTTTGGTATCCCCAATGTAGAGGAGTCCACAACGGGAACAGCGGATACAATATATTGCATTGACAAATGTGCAGGTGAACATCTCTTTGATGTGAAACAGCTTCTTAGGGCCTGGAATGCAGCCTTTGGACTGTGGGAGGAAACCAGAGCACGCGGAGGAAACCCACGCAGACACGGGGAGAATGTGCAAACTCCACACAGACAGTTGCCCGAGGCTGGAATCGAACCCGTGCCTCTGGCGCTGTGAGACAGCAGTGCTAACCAGTGAGCCACCGTGCCACCCCGAATGAAAGAAATAAATAAATATCAAGATTGCAACTACTCACGTGATGCTGTGAATTGCATTGCTTAGAGATTATAAAGAAGATAATGAAATGGGTTGGAGAATTATACAGGTACCTGTGGCGAGTACATAGAACATAGAACATTACAGCACAGTACAGGCCTTTGGCCCTACAAGTAGCATTTTTATGTTTCGTGATTTAAATGTTTGTTATACAGATGACTCAGAACAATACAGTGAGAATACAAACAGCAGCAAAAAGTCAAAACTACTGCTGTCCATCAGAGTTCTTTCTGCCTTAACTATTGGGAGGTTCAAGTGATGATTGATCCATTACTTTATTCACTTCAATTGCCATCTTTTTCATAATCCTGTCTTTTCTTTAACAATTATTCTGAATGGCAGCGAGAACACAAGAACAATGGGAAAAAGTTCATTCATGTTCTAATAGATGAATTCCTCGAGAACATTACTTCTTAAAAGGGGTCAGATGGCTCAATTGGCTGAACAGCTGGTTTGCAATGCAGAGTGATGTAAATAGCACAGAATCCAGTTCCTGTACCAGCTAAGGTCACCATGAAGGTCCCTCCATCTCAACCTTGGCCCTCTTGTGAGGTGTGGTGACTCTCTGGTTAGACTCACTACATTGTCTTTTGCAGTCTCTGGTGAGACAGAAATACTATTGATTCATTCACAAAATTGTACTTCCTAAGTGCTGGAGTTTCCACGTTTAGTTGTCTTTTTGAAGGTGATTCTGAACATTTAACACGTTATAAAATCCAATTTCCTGATATCTGCATTTATCATGTACAGCTCTGATGTTATTTGATCTGTTTTAGAATCAGATGCTATCTTATCAATGATTTACATTTTGCTGTACTTTGAGATATCCACTTAACTGCCTTCACCTTCATCAAGATATATACTTCTATAATCATATTTTTATTTTTTGATAATCTTATTTTTGTTTGTTCAAGAGATGCAACCATTGTTTATGATCACAACTGATAGTGATACGGGACAAATCAGAATTTAGAGTGAAACCTGACTTAAAGATCATAAGTTTTATTTTTCACAATTTAGTTGTGGTCAGTCACTGTGCATATTAACAAGAAATCGCCAATGTATTTTGCAAAATAACGCAAGTTTATTTCACAAAAATAGAGGAGAAAAACAAAGTTAATTACAATAGAATTTGGAATGATCCGCGACTAAAAGAAAGTTTCAACACTTTCTCCTAGCAATATCAAGTATCATGTCAACCTTCACCCTAATTTCTTATTCAGCTGACAAAGCCACAAGCATCTCCTTTTGGTAACTTTCTGCACATTTAACAAATGTGATTCTCTCTGTTGCTGTATCTCTAGGAGACACAAAGGCACAGGCTAACTCACTGATGTTTCCTTAATGAACTTTAAGAAAAGCTCAGGGCTCTTTCCAACTCTTTCTACCCAGAATGCTAAGAAAACTTCTGACTTCTCTCCAGGTCTGATTGCCTAGAAACTATAAAACAAAACTGCCCTTCTGCTGATATGGATCTTTCCTTCTGAACTAAATCTGCTTCTGGCCTCTGGCCACAATGTATCTGGGTTGTAAAACCTCAACTTAGAAAACACTTCTGCAACTAACTTACTAGGAAGCTTATTTAACAATTATATGATCTCTTTGACCCACTGCTAATAAAAATGTCACCATGTCAGAACGGAAAATCTCAAACCCATTTTCAACGTTATAAAGCAAGTTCCCAAATAGTCATAATATATGATGAAACTGGGAGATTTATATATGGATCTTAATATTTACTGCAAATTCTTGGAATTCTTTGTTAAATATATGGGCTTGGGAGCTAACAATTAGCTTTTAAAAACCACAAACCCATGGGTCTAAGTGAAAGAAAGTTGCCGAGTTCCTAGGGAGCCCTGAAGGACTGAGGTAGAGAATTTCCCAAGCACTGGCTTTCATTTTTCGGTCTGAGATGGGAAGCCATTTGAGAGAGAAGCATGTATTAAGATCCAAAGAGTTGGACACTAGGTCTTGCTAGATGTACAGTACTAGATGGCGTTAGAATTGCAACAATATTTGTAAGCTTTACCTTGTGTAAAGATTCCAATACAAAGCTTTCGTTTCTGTTCAAATCACAATGAATGCTTGGGTTAATTCTACCCTATATTTAAAAATATTTTTATCTGTTTTATATAGGAACAGATTATTCTTTTTCTTTCTTGATTATCCTCACTTTTATTGTTCATAAAATATTTGTTTCATTTTATTTTATTGCTAAAATAAACAATTAAATCTCCAGACACTGGAACCTATTAAACCTGAAAGCATTGATGGTTTGTTTCTCATTCAAAGTGGATTGCTTCTGTCATTCAAAAAAGTAGAACAAATGACTGCGCTTGTTTCTAATTTTAAGCAGTAGGTTTTTTTAAGTTTAAGCTCTCTGAATATTTAAATCACTGTTCAGACCATCACGTTGGTTCACTAGCATTGTTTTCTACAGCATTAAATGTATAATTGCACTTTTCCTAATGGGAAATGTAATCTAATGCATCTAAATACTTACACAATGTTTGCAATCCAAGGAGTTCTGTATTAGAACCATATTTGACTCAAGATTTAACTTTGGTCCCATGTCCACAGATGGCCCATCCCAGTTAAGGTTTTTTCAGCACTTACCCTTCTTATTGGGCAATGCAATGGTCAACTTATGCTTTCAGGATAAAAACATATTTAATTTGAAAGACAGCATCTAATTATAACATTTGAAGTTTGAACATATAGAACATAGAACATTACAGCACAGTACAGGCCCTTCGGCCTTCGATGTTGTGCCAACCTGACATACCAAGCTGAAGCCCATCTAACCTACACTATTCCATGTACGTCCATATGCTTATCCAATGACAACTTAAATGTACTTAAATTTGACGAATCTACTACCGTTGAAGGCAAAGCATTCCGTACCCTTACTACTCTCTGAGTAAAGAAACTACCTCTGACATCTGTCCTATATCTTTCACCCCTCAATTTAAAGCTATGCCCCCTCGTGCTCGCCGTCACCATCCTAGGAAAAAGGCTCTCCCTATCCAACCTATCTAACCCACTGATTATTTTATATGTCTCAATAAAGTCACCTCTCAGCCTTCTTCTCTCTAATGAAAACAGCCTCAAGTCCCTCAGCCTTTCCTCGTAAGACCTTCCCTCCATACCAGGCAACATCCTAGTAAATCTCCTCTGCGCCCTTTCCAAAGCTTCCACATCCTTCTTACAATGCGGTGACCAGAACTGTACGCAATACTCCAAGTGCGGCCACACCAGAGTTTTGTACAGCTGCAGCATAACCTCATGGTTCTGGAACTCGATCCCGCTATTAATAAAAGCTAAAACACTATATGCCTTCTTAACAGCCATGTCAACATGGGTGGCAACTTTCAAGGATCTGTGTACGTGGACACCGAGATCTCTCTGCTCATCTACACTACCAAGAATCTTACCATTAGCCCAGTACTTTGCATTCCGGTTACTCCTACCAAAATGCATCACCTCACACTTGTCTGCATTAAACTCCATTTGCCACCTCTGAGCCCAGCTCTGCAGCTTATCTATGTTTCTCTGTAACCTGCAACATCCTCTTCACTATCCACAACTCCACCGACCTTGGTGTCGTCTGCAAATTTACTAACCCATGTTGTCAACATATTTTACATACACCTGTCAGGGTCTTCCCAACTCTTCAGCAGGTTCCCACAATTTTCACAAAATCTTTCCTGCCAGGTTTATCAAAGGTTTTCCAAAACTCACCTGACCCAACAAAAGTACTGAGGGACAGTGAATACAAATATCTCTTGGGCTTGTCAATGACAATCTGACATCACTTTATGTATCAGAGATAATGGGAACTGCAGATGCTGGAGATTCCAAGATAATAAAATGTGAGGCTGGATGAACACAGAGGCTCTGATGAAGGGTCTAGGCCCGAAACGTCAGCTTTTGTGCTCCTGAGATGCTGCTTGGCCTGCTGTGTTCATCCAGCCTCACATTTTATTATCACTTTATGTATGCTGGGTTACAAATCAGACCTAATCCAAACTTTTTCCCATCCGTGAGAATTTGTGTGGGTCTTTTTTTCTTGAGGAGAAATTCAAATTTATGGTAGCACAGCCTTAGGAATTTTGCCAATTCCTGCACCATTGTACAACTTTCCCAGGATGGGAAGAGCCAACCTCAGATTTCCAATACTTCCAAACTGTGATTTACTCATGGGGAATGTCCACCATCTACTGGTTTTTTAAATATAGTGCAGGCGATCAACTACAACATGCAACATATGGAGTCTTTAATGTAGTCATGCTCTTATGATGCTTCACAGAAACAATAATTAAACAGAATTTGACATAGAATCATAGAATACCAGCATTGCAGGTAGACACCATTCAGTCCATCAAGTCTGCACCAACCCTCCAAAAAGCATCCCATGTGGGGGAATAAACCCTGTATTTTATCAGAGCATGATAGTCCCTTTCAGAACTAGGTTTTGCTAGGATTTGATTTCTGATTTTTTTAAGAACTGCAGCTGGCTTTTAGTAAATGATTATATGACCAGGTTTGCCTCGCAGACAACAACAGAAAGAAGGGTCAGCATAACTTAATTATAGAGGTGTGGAATTTTGCTTTATTTCGATTTTTTGACTGTAGAAAATAAAATGCTGCTCTTGAATAGAGTTCAATTGAAATTACGTATGTTGGCTAAAAGTGTTTAAATCCCTTGTTACCTGAAGAAGGCCTAATAGTGAGTTAAACTTCTGGTATAGCCAAACTGAGAAGAGAGAGATAACAAGGTGTAGAACTGGATGAACACAACAGGCCAAGCAGCATCAGAGGAGCGGGATGTTTCGGGTATAGACTCTTCTTCAGGAGAAGCGTCCAGACCTGAAACATCAGCTTTCCCGCTTCTCTGATGCTGCTAGGCCTGCTGTGTTCATTTAGCTCTACACCTTGTTATCTCAGATTCTCCAGCATTGACAGTTTCCACTATCTCTGAGAAGAGAGAGACAGCTTTATACACAAACCTTCAGACTTAACGAGTAGAATCAGGACAGTTCTGATCTGATGTAGCTATGCTTAATAAAATATTTGCTTGCATTGAATGGGAAATTGACAACCACTGGATGATTGGAGCAGATATGAAGGACCAACCTTCCCGAAAGACACAAGAAATTGCAACCTTTTTCTGAATTTTCAAAGTAGTACTCAGATGAAGTGGCTCATTGTCTATATTTTGAAGTTTGTCTAACTGTGAATTTTGGGTTTTAAGTCAAATGCACATAGAAAAAAGATAAGGTGAAAGTGGTCACATTTGATTATGTATAACTGAGTTTGTTGTACTTTTAATATCTTTAACATAAGTGACTATTTAAGTTAGAGTGTAGCCACTTTCATTTGTGTCCTTTCATTTTTCTGTAGTAAATGTATTTTGATTAAACTATGACTTCTGTGGCTTTATTCTTTTACTAATTCTTGGGTTTTTCGATTCTGAAAAAATAAATCAACCAAGATCATAACAATTAGGAGTCTAGTGGAATTCCAAAATCACAGTTCATGCTGAATCAACAGTTCATGTTGGAAAATTGGCTGAGGTTTAGGCTTATAGGGGTTCAATGTGAATTTTACAATATGAAGTGAACCACAAAATGATGCATGTGTAGCAAAGACCATTTTGGAGAGTGAAGATTCATCCCTGAATGGTGTGCAACAATTAACCAAGGTCAGATTAACAGGATTAGCAGAAGGATTAATGTTAGAGATAAAAACAAGGCCTAAAAATGCAGAAATAGTTGATGCAATGGTATAGGGGGAAAAAATACAGGCTGATCCAGGTTCAATGCTGATTGAGTCAGCCAGAATTCAACTGCAGATATAGCAGCTCAGACTAGAGAGAGACGTGAAAAAGAGAAATAAAAATGCTTTAACACAAATGAAATAGAGAAAATGCAGCAAGTGAGGAAAGAGACAGCTGCAGAGAGTTTCAAGGACAGCAAATTCCAAAGAGGTCTGATAATACAAAGTGGGTAGATAACAGCTTAATTTGTGAGGTGAAAGATAAATTAATAGTTTGGACAATAATTTCAGGCCCACTCCTAGTTTTGACAAATAAATATTGCTTAAATATCACTCAGGATAGAGTTGAAAGATCTATTATGAGAAAGTGGCAAAAGTAACTGTGGGATATGAGATAATGGGAACTGCAGATGCTGGACTATCCAAGATGACAAAGTGTGAAGCTGGATGAACACAGCAGGCCAAGCAGCATCTTAGGAGCACAAAAGCTGACATTTCAGGCCTAGACCCTTCATCAGAGAGGGGGATGGGGAGAGGGTTCTGAAATAAATAGGGAGAGAGGGGGATGCTATTTATTTCAGAATCCTCTCCCCATCCCCCTCTCTGATGAAGGGTCTCGGCCCGAAACGTCAGCTTTTGTGCTCCTAAGGTGCTGCTTGGCCTTCTGTTTTCATCCAGCTTCACACTTTGTTATCACTGTGGAATATGTTAATTTTTACTTTGCAAGTGTTTTCAAGGGTAAGGCAATGGATGTTTATTCAAGGCTATTGAAAGAGCAATCTTTGAATTGTGAGGCAGTTAAAATATAGTCCTTGATGCATATGAAATGCATCCTGAGGTTTTTAATTAAGATTTCAGACTTGGGAAAAAAATCACAGCAAAAATTCCTGCGATACGTTAGAGGTAAAGGCATGTCAAGACTCAGACAGTGTCATTTCATTTGTTTAGCTGAAACGTTTGAAAATGTGAGGGAGATCACAGTCCTTGAAGAAATTTGTAACTGTAGTGCAGTAGCTACTGGGTCTAATCTGGAGGACTGGAAAGGAAGCTGTAGTTTTACTCAAAGGATGTGATATCTCACATAGGCAGCCAAGAAGGTTTAAAGTTTCACTTAATAACTCACAAGGAAGCTAAAGGAATCAAAATTTTGGAAAGGATTCTAGATTTAAGTGGAAGATTAAGGGTGTTATGAATAGTAGACAGTAATATCAAAAATATAAGTGATGTAAATAAATCTTAGTCTGAACCTTCCTATATTGTCACAAAGTGTCAATTTCAAGGTGTTCAGTAGAGGGATTCCCTCTGTGAGCACTGGCAAGTTTTCTCACACAATTCTCTGCTGCTTACAAAGAACAAAGAACAAAGAGAATTACAGCACAGGAACAGGCCTTACAGCCATCCAAGCCTGCGCCGATCGAGATCCTCTGTCTAAGCCTATCATCTATTTTCTAAGGGTCTGTATCCCTTTGCTCCCTGCCCATCCATGTACCTGTCCAGACATATCTTAGAAGACACTAACGTGTCTGCGTCTACCACCTCCGCTGGCAACGCATTCCAGGCACCCACCACCCTCTGCGTAAAGAACTTGCTACACATATCACCCATAAACTTTCCTCCTCTCACTTTGAACTCATGACCCCTAGTAATTGAATCCCCCACTCTGGGAAAAAGCTTCTTGCTGTCCACACTGTCTATACCTCACATGGTTTTGTAGACCTCAATCAGGTCCCCCCCTCAATCTCCGTCTTTCTAATGAAAATACTCCTAATCTACTCAACCTATCTTCATAGCTAGCACCCTGAATGCAAGGCAACATCCTGGTGAACCTCCTCTGCACCCTCTCCAAAGCGACCACATCCTTGTGGTAATCTGGTGACCAGAACTGTACGCAGTACTCTAAATGTGGCCAAACGAAAGTCTTATACAACTGTAGCATGACCTGCCAACTCTTGTACTCAATACCCCATCCGATGAAGGAAAGCATGCCGTATGCCTTCTTGACCACCCTATTGACCTGCGTTGCCACCGTCAGGGAACAATGGACCTGAGCACCCAGATCTCTCTGTACATCAATTTTCCCCAGGACTTTTCTATTTACTTATAGTTCGCTCTTGAATTAGATCTTCCAAAATGCATCACCTCGCATTTGCCCAGATTGAACTCCATTTTGCCTGGATTGAGCTCCATTTTGCCTGGATTGAGCTTCATGAGCTTACTGGATCATTTATGAATTTGGTCCCCACCATGCCACTTTACAGCAGCAACTTCTGCTCTTCACACAATAGGTGCCAGATTTAAATCACAGAACACTATTTACAATGCTGAAAGCAGGGATTACACTGCAGTGTCTGTTGCTGCACAATTCCAAAGGAGATGGCTAGTTCACAGACAGGGTCCTGGAGATCCTGGTGAATGGAATGGTGGACAAGAAGACCATTCTCTTTCCCCAGGACAGACACACAGCCACTGCCCCAAACACAGCTGGCTTGGTCCAAAATAGCTGACTTAGAGCCATGCCAATGATCAAAAGAAATAGTGTAAGAAGGTCAGTGACCTTCTACACTCAGCACTGAGTGAGTCTAAGTCTCATCATCTTCTCTCAGCTACCTCTCACTCTAGCACACCACTTCTCCTGTTCCTGTACTAACCCTAACAGGTCTTCCAGTCACTTTCATCTTGCTCAATTCCTGTTTGTCTTATTGCAGGAGAAAACAGCCAATAATAAGATTCAAAGAGCCATGACAGGTGGTTGATTTTTGTCCCTCATGGGAGTTCATGGGAGGGGACTGTGACTCATCTCACACGGGGATGGTAAAGCCTCCACTCAAGGTAACCACATAAGCTTTATTGTGCTGTTCTCCAGTTACTAGTGTTGTGAATGTTCACATGCTCAAGTTTCTACCTGTATTGTGCAACTAATTCCCTCTTCTCTGATGCAGGCACCAATGACACCTACATAGCCTCTGCCTAGAAGAGCGCAGCCCCTTCTCCATTTCTAAGGAAGAAGCCACAGATCCCTCAGAGGATGCACTGGTCTTCATTCTTCATGATGATTGTCTGAGGACTCTCTGTTTCTTCCTTGAAAAGGGATCTAACCAAGTCTCCATCCACCCTTCACCTGGTTGAGCTTGTTCTCAATTAGCACAACTTCTCCTTTAACTCATCTCACTTTCTCTAAGTCAGGGTGTGGCCATGGTGCCAACATGGTCTATCCATCCAACAGCTTAGCACGTCCAACAATTTAAAGGCAAACACGAAATTTGGAATGTTCAAATAGATTTTTTCAATCTTGTCTATAATATGGTAAATTCAATTAAATATTTTTCTATTAAATAATCGCTGAACTATGTAAACTTATCAAAGTCTGACTGTGCATTGAATGGATCGACTTCCTTTTAGGTTTTGCCCATAAACTTGTATGGATCAACTTCCTTCTGCATTTTGGGGCGGCACAGTGGCTCAGTGGTTAGCACTGCTACCACATAGCGCCAGGGACCTGGATTCGATTCCACCCTCGGGCAACTGTCCATGTGGAGTTTACACATTCTCCCTGCGTCTGCGTGGGTTTCCTCTGGGTGCTCCAGTTTCCTCCCACAGTCCAAGGATGTGCAGGCTAGGTGTATTGGCTGTGCTAATTTGCCTGTAATGTGTAGATTAGGTGGGTTATTAAGGGGATGGGTCTCGGTGGGATGCTCTGAGTGTCAGTGTGGACTTATTGGGCCAAAGGGCTTCTTTCCCCAATGTAGGGATTCTATGATTTATTAAATTTTAAAAGAATTTCCAAACATTTTGGAAATGCATTTTGGTGATGCATTTTGGAAGGTCGAATTTGAAAGCTGAGTACAGGATTAAGGATAGGATTCTTGGCAGCGTGGAGGAACAGAGGGATGTGTGCAGATACATAGATCCCTTAAAATGGCCACCCAAGTGGACAGGGTTGTTAAGAAAGCATATGGTGTTTTGGCTTTCATTAACAGGGGGATTGAGTTTAAGACTCGTGAGATCTTGTTGCAGCTCTATAAAACTTTGGTTAGACCGCACTTGGAATACTGCGTCCAGTTCTGGGCGCCCTATTATAGGAAAGATGTGGATGCTTTGGAGAGGGTTCAGAGGAGGTTTACCAGGATGCTGCCTGGACTGGAGGGCTTATCTTATGAAGAGAGGTTGACTGAGCTCGGTCTCTTTTCATTGGAGAAAAGGAGGAGGAGAGGGGACCTAATTGAGGTATACAAGATAATGAGAGGCATAGATAGAGTCGATAGCCAGAGACTATTTCCCAGGGCAGAAATGGCTAGCACGAGGGGTCATAGTTTTAAGCTGGTTGGTGGAAAGTATAGAGGGGATGTCAGAGGCAGGTTCTTTACGCAGAGAGTTGTGAGAGCATGGAATGCGTTGCCAGCAGCAGTTGTGGAAGCAAGGTCATTGGGGTCATTTAAGAGACTGCTGGACATGCATATGGTCACAGAAATTTGAGGGTGCATCCATGAGGATCAATGGTCGGCACAACATTGTGGGCTGAAGGGCCTGTTCTGTGCTGTACTGTTCTATGTTCTATGTTCTAAATATAGATAGATTACAAGTTTACAGGACAGCCAGGAAAGGTGGAGTAGCCTTACTGATTAGAAACAAATTTACCTCAATGGTGAGGGAGAGTATAATGAGGGGAAAGTATTCGGTGGAGACTGTCCGGGTGGAACTGAGGAGCAGTAAAGGATCTGAAACTGTTTAAAGTTTTTGATAAGATTTGTAGCTCAGGTTGTGGATGAGGTTGTAGGCTTGCTTGCTGAGCCAGTGGGTTTGGCTGCGAATGTTTCATCATCCTGCTAGGTAACATCGTTAGTGCACCGCCGGTGAAGCACTGCAGAACACTAATGCTTCACCAGAGGCTCACTGATGATGTTACCTAGGAGCGTGACAAAACATTTGCAACCAAACCCACCAGCTTGGCGAACATGTCTACAATCTGATCTAAAACTATAGTATGTGTTGCGTACAGACCTGCGGTAGCAGCTTTTAAGTGCTAGATGGTATAAATTCAGAAGTTAGGCAAGTGTATTGGCTAATACAAAGGCAGAGTAATATTAATGGTAGATTTTAACTTTAACATAGATTGAGAGAGGCAGACAAATGCCTTTCAGATAGGTAGTGAATTCTGGAGTATGTCAGGGATAGTTTTTAGATTAGATTCCTACAGTGTGGAAACAGGCTCTTTGGCCCAACAAGTCCACACTGCCCCTTGAATCATCCCACCCAGACCCATCCCCCTATAACCCACACACCCCTGAACACTGCAGGCAATTTAGCATGGCCAATCCATCTAGCCTGCACATCTTCGGACTGTGGGAGAAACCGGAGCACCCGGAGGAAACCCACGCAGACACAGGGAGAATGTGCAAACTCCGCACAGACAGTCGCCCGAGGCTGGAATTGAACCCGGGTCCCTGGGTCTGTGAGGCTGCAGTGCTAACCACTGTGCCATTGTGCAGCCCCAAAGTTTATTTTCTTTACTTATTCACGGGATGAGGGTGTCACTGGCCAGGCAGCATTTATTGTCCATCCCTAATTGCCCAGAGGGCAGTTAAGTGTCAACCACAATGCCGTGGGTTTGGAGTCACATGCAGGCCAAACCAGGTAAGGATGGTAGTTTCCTTCCCTAAAGGACATTAGTGAACCAGATGGGTTTTTCCAACAATCGACAATGGAATCACAGTCATGATTAGATTCTTCAAATTCCACCATATGCCATGGCGGGATTCGAACCTGGTTTCCCAGTACGCTATCTGGGTCTCTGGATTAATAGTCCAGCAACAATACCGTTAGGCCATCGCTTCCCCTTTTTTTTACTTTTTTCCGTATTGCAATATGTCCTGGCTGCCATTAGGGGACAAGCAATATTGGATTTAGTATTGAGTAATGAGTGGATTTAATGAGTAACCTAATTGTGCATGACATTATCAAATAGTGACCAAAACATGATCAATTTCAACATTGTGTTTGTAAACAAATAACATGAATCAGCTATTAGAGTTTTAGATTTAGACAAGGCTGACTTTAATGAGACAAAACAGTAAACTAGGAAATCTGCCCATGAGTAAAACAACTGAAGGACGACAGAGTATGTTTAAAGAAGCATTTAGCACAAAACAAGACCAGTTTATACCCAAGAGGGAAAAGCTTCACTTCACAGAAAATCAGCCACTGATAATTAAGGAGAGGAGAGAGAGCATAAAACTAAAAGAAGTAAAAGCAAGATCTTATAAAAATGCAAAAAAAAAGCACTGAGCTGCTAGATGGACAAGTTACAAAGCCCAGCAAAGGGCCTCAAAGTAGCTTATAAGAGCTAATTTTTTAAAAATGGATGCTGACAGACAACTTACCAGGGACATTGGAATCAGTAAGAAGAAATGTTATAATTACATAAAGGGAAAGCGTGTGGTCAGGAACAATTGTGGCACACTAAAGACTGAAAATGGGGATATTGTCAATGACTATGCAGAAATGACTGACATGTTAAATGATTACCTTGTCTCGGTATTTACAGTAGAAAAGCAGGATTGCCAAAAGTCCTAAGAAAATCAATAACAGATTGGGGACAGGGACTAAACAAAATTAACGCACACGTAACATTGGTAATGAGGAAATTAATGGAACTAAAAAATGACAAATTCCCAGAACCTGATGGTTTCTATCTGAGGGTTCTAAAGGAAGCAGGGAAATACATTGTAGACATCCCAACTGTAATCTTTCGGAGTTCCCTAGACACAGAATTCTTGATTGGAAAATTGTACTTGCCTGCTTTATTAAGAAAGTCAAAAGAGGAAAACCAGAGAATTACAGACCAGTTAGCTAATATCTGTGGTGGGGAAATTGTTGGAGACTATAATAAAGCGGGGCGGATGGGGGAGGGGCCATAACTAAAAACTGAAAATTTTTCAGTTAATCAAGAAGAACCAGCAAGATTCATGACGTAGGTCATGTCTGACAAATCCCAGAGCTTTTTGAAGAGGTGACTAAGGTAGTGGACAAGTGAATGTCTCTACTCAGTGTTTATAGAGATTTCTCGAAGGCATCTGATAAAATCCCACATAAGAGACTGTTAACTAAGGTAGAAGCCCATGGAATTGAGGAGAAATTACTGGCATGGCTGGGAAACTGTTTGAATGAGAGTAACAGAAAGTATACACAATGGGTGATTACTCAAGTTGGCAGGATGTCACCTGATGAACAGCAGCGCTTCGAAAGCTGGTGATTTCAAATAAACCTGTTGGACTGTAACTTAATTTCATCTGACTTCTGTCCACAAGGATGTATTAGGGCCTCAGTTATTCACATTGTTTACTAATGACTTGGATAATGATATAGAAAGTCATATATCCAAATGTGTTGATGATACAAAGTTGGGCAGTATTGTAAGTAGTTAGATGATAGCATAAAATTACGAAGGGATATGGATAGACTAAGTAAATGGACAAAACAATGGCAGATGGAGTTCAGTGTAAGCAAGTGTGAGGTTATCGATTTTGAACCAAAAAAGGTCACATCAGGGTACTTTCTAAATGGTATGAAGTTAAATATAGTGGATGTCTAAAAAGACTTGGCGTTCCAGTGCATAGATCTTTAAAATGCCACAAACAGGTTCAGAAATTAATCAAGAAAGCTCATGGAATGCTGGCTTTATATCCAGAGGACTAAAGTAAAAGGATGTTTAGAACTCCTTTCCACAAGCCACAGTGGATGCTGGGTCAGTTGTTAATCTTAAATCTCAGACAGTTAATTTTTGTGTTAAAGGAAGGGCTTAAGAGATTTGGGCCTGAGGCAGGAAATGGAGTTAGGCCACGGATCAACCATGATCTCATTGAATGATGGTACAGGTATGAGGGATGGATGACTTACTCCTGTTCCTAGACGTTCAATTTTTGAACCTCTAGTTCTGAAAATACTTTAGAACTGATTTTGCTTCTAGTAGGAAGCAACAAGAGCCAACGCCATGATAACAAAGTGTGAAGCTGGATGAACACAGCAGGCCAAGCAGCATCTCAGGAGCACAAGAGCCAACGCCATACCTTGTTTTATTTCTTGGGAAGGACACAACCATGTGGTCACTTCATTTTTCCAATAATCATAAAAGTTCATCTTCACAGAACTTTAACAGGAAATCATATTTTGACATTTCACACTTTGTTCTATCATTCTTCCCCAGGTGAACACTAATTACTGTAATAATTACTGTCATAAAGTAAATCAAATTATAATCCTCAGTTTGGAATAAAAAAGCTTCCCACCTCCCCTTCAGGCAACTATCCTCTCCTCCGACTGATAATGGTTTCCAGGTTGACTGGGGAGGTAGAAACTAACACACAAACTTTTCATTATTGGTCAGAGTTTATTGTCTAGCTCAGTCTCACAGCTTTCCTTCAACATCCCAACTGTCCACATTTTTATATGCGCTGAAAAACAATTAATACATCTCTCATTTCTCTTAATCTTCACAATGACATTAACAAACTTTAAGAGGAGCAATTTACAAGAGGTATTACCTCCCTGAAGCAGACCACATCCCTGTATAACCAAAATTAAACAATTCCAGATGAAAATTAGTCAAAAAATAGGGATAGCTGTGTTCCCAGCTTGTGGGATATACAAGTTCGATGTGTTCTTGGAAAGCATGTGCAAGAATGATTTCCCTGTGACTTTTGATGTAATTGAATGTAATTGAAAGAAATCCTCCCCTTTCTTGAATAGTGAAGAAAAGTCTATGTGTATAGTCACAAGAGCATGATGAAAACTGAATAAGCATTAGGTAAGAGGGGAATCCATGCTGTGGTTAAAGAGGAGTTCACAATGTCACATAGATGCCTGTCACCAGCTAAGGTTACAACCTTGAGGGAGGAACTGGCCATTACGATAGATGAGTTCCATCATGCATGGGGGTGTAAAACAGTGGACGGTGATGAGTTGATCCACTATGCTAACTAAAATAACTGTACTCAGGCCAGTTTCCCATCATCAGGTCACCCTTTATTTACATGTGCATAGTTCAGGGGCAGTCCTTAGTGTAAGGAGACACTCTGAGAGGCCTATTTATATCTGTCAACCAGGGCTTCCAGATTGACCCAGTTTAGCAACCCCAGTCAGGAATCTCATACTCAACGAAATCTACTTGGCCAACCCTGTTCCAATCCTTACACTAACACAGCCTGGGCCTGGTCTGAAATAATTTTTGCAGGGGTTTGGGGAATGCTAACGTAGCTGCTGTTGAGGGCTCCTTGTTCAGCCAGCAGTCTAGACCATCCAAGAAACCTGCAGAAGGAAAGGCTATCCAAATTCGCTGTTTCCACTGCAATGAATTCGTGCACTATGACCGAAATTGCTGGAGCAAACAGGAAGGGGCAAAAGCCTGACAAGGAGATGAATTCCCCCCTCCTCATCCTTTAGTACACACAAGTTCTGACCAAGTCAAACAGCATCCAGAGAGACTAGATTCAGCAACAGACACAATGAAGATCAGGCAGGGTATTCAGCAGGTCACTGCAACATTGACCCAAAACCCTAGTCCATAATGACTCCTCCGCAGAGGCATGATGTCATCTCTCCGTGATAATGGTTGTGGGAGACCAATATTTCATACTGTTGATACTGAAGGCTTTCGGTGACTAATGCTAACCGACTCCCCTCAAACATTATCCATGATCTTTATCCAGAATCCACAAAAGGCTCAGCATGTGACTTGACAAGGTCTAATACAGGAATCTCTCATCATCAAGTTGAATGTAGATAGGATTGCCAGGAAGAAAGAAAGGGGAGGCAATGACCTAGTGGTGTTATTTCCTGTTACAATCAATGCAGAACTAGGGAATATTCTGGGGATGCCGGTTCCAGGCCCTTCGCAACGGGTGGGTGGTGTTTTCTTTCTTTCTTTCTCTCCTTCTTTTCCTTCCTTTCCCTCCTTCCTTTCTTTCTTTCTTTCTTTTCCCTCCTTCCTTCCTTCCTTCCTTCCTTCCTTCCTTTCCTTCCTTTCCGGGCTGCGTCTGCTCTCCCGACTCCAGTAAAACAATATCATTATTTTAGCCCCTAGCTGCTGTCAGTTGTGAAGTACAGCCAGTGGAGCCCAACCTTCCGTACTGTGTTAGTCACTGTCTCACTTATCACCAGCTGCTCGCGGGCTCACCGCCTCTAGCCACGCCCCCATCCACCCGGGCAGCCAATCGGAGCGGCGGACGGCGCGTCGGGGTGGGGGTTAGGGCGGTGACGTATTTCCGGGTCATTCGCTGCACGGAACGATGTGGATCTGGAGCCTGATGTTTCGGCAGCTGCTCAAGGTCAGTCCTGGTGCCCCAGAGGCTGCTTCCCCCCGTCTCAAAAGGCGTCGTCCTGATCAGGCCCAGAGCCTGCAGGCTTCACCACCCCTCCCGCCCCCCTAAAATGCCAGAGGCCCCTCTCCGCCCCTTCCGCCAAATCCTGGAGACGCCTCTTCCCTGCCCCCCACTCAAAATTCGTGTCCCTAGACCTTGTGACCCCTCCCTCCTCCCCAAACCCCGAATTGCCCCCTCTCGAAAATCCTGGAGTTTCTTCTTTCCATCCCCTTCTGTCCTGCCCCAAGACAAGACCCTGCAGCCTCCTAATGTCTTTACCTTACACCCTTCCACTCCTCATGATCCCTCTGCAATGATAATGCTAATTTATTCTGGTATTTCCTTATTGGGTCACTGTCATAGAATTATATGAAGTGAATGCAATATATATTGCCAAATACACACAATTTTAATGATACAGCTAACAGCTGAATGCCATCAGATTTTTTTTTGTTGCTGATTGAAATTTCAGACAGCATGCCTGTATGGGGTTTTTAACGCTTGAAAGGAGTTGTGACCCAGGTTACTGTACTCTGTCAACCACTGCATGGAAGGAAATCAATGTTTACCTTCGTTCGTGTGAGAGAAGAAGGTCTAGCAGATGTGAGCAAAAAAGAGTACTGAAGATGCAGTGGCATGTTCATTGTGTTTTGAAGTTTGATTCTAATGTTGATTTTTTTTTTCTTTCTGAACACAGACTGGACATGCCTGTCGTAGACTCCAAGGTCTTTCAGCAGTCGGGCTGCGGACCTATGCTGATGTTGCACCAGGTATGGTACTCTGTGGGCGAGAGTTCCACCTTCTAATCATTTCCATGCTGATTTTCCCAATGATTTTTCAACCTTTGTAATGTCTGGCTAATGCTTTCACTATAATATCGTGGTGTACTTTAACCCTAATGGAAAAGGATTATGGATTGCAAAGGGAGCAGAAAAATATATTTGTGGGATTGGACTTGTATACTGGTAGTGCATTGATAAATTTATAAACCTTTTTTGTTTAGGCTAGCTAAACATTTAAATCCATCTTAGAAGTTATACAGCACAGATTCAAGTCTGCTGTTGCTCAAGTCAGTTTAATTGAAATAAGTATCAAACGAACTGCTGGAGGAAGTGGTGGAGGTGGGTACATTTAGAATATTTAAAAGGATGGGCATATGAATAGGAAGGGCTTATAGGAATATGGGGCCAAATGCTGGCAAATGGTACAAGGTTAATTTAGGAATATCTGGTCAGCATGGACAGGTTGGGCTGAAGAGTCTTTTGCCATGCCATACATCTGTGACTCTGTCTTTTCTTTTCAGGCGTGCTTTATGTGCTGCGTCTATTTTTACTCCTCTGTGAGCTCATTTGGCTGCCTTTCTAAAAGTTTGTTGTATGTCTTTGAGCTGAATCTGATGCTAGTTTTATGCACAATTCCCATGTGAGGATAAACTGTTTAATATTGTCTACTATTTGTGGTTTAAGGTATAGTTTCAGGCCCAAAGTTAGGTAAAAGTATCTAAATTTGTATTATTTGCCAGTCCTTGTGTTAGAGGAATGTTTGAAGCCATCAATGGGGCTTGTGAAAGTCTCTTGTCAATTCTAATATAATAGCTGATTGCTCTGCTCTGTTTAGTAGTTTCTGGATAAAAACACTGGGATGTCATTTGGAGATAGTAAGGACTGCAGATGCTGGAGTCAGATAACATAAGTGTGGAGCTGGAGGAACACATCCCGGCGAGACAGCATCAGAGAAGCAGGAAAGTTGACGTTTCAGGCCTGCACCCTCCTTCAGAAATGGGGAGCAGGGAAGGGACCTCAGTAATAAACAAAGAGGAGGGGTGGGGCTGGTGAAGGTAGCTGGGATGGCGATAGGTGAGTGTAGGTAGAGAGTGGTGGGGATTAGTCAGTGAGGTGGGTGGGTGGATAGGTGGGAGAGAAGATGGACAGATTGTCAGATCAAGTAGGCAGGGATGAGGAGGAGAATCGGTCATGGGATGAGGCTGGGGGGGTGGGGAGATTTTGAAAATGGTAAAATCCTCATTTAGGCCATCAGGTTGTTGGCTCCTGAGGCGGAGTATGAGGTGCTGCTCCTCCAATTTGTGGGTGGTGTCATTGTGACACTGAAGGATACCCAGGATGAACATGTCACCCGGGGAGTGGGAGGGGGAGTTGAAATGGTTCGCGACTGGAAAGTGTTGTTGTTTGTTACAAACAGAGTTCAGGTGCTGTACAAAGTGGTAGCAAAGTGTGGAGCTGGATGAACACAGCAGGCCAAGCAGCACCTTGGGAGCACAAAAGCTGATGTTTCGGGCCTACACCCTGAGTCTGTGGTTGGTCTCGTTGAATACAACAGCAAGCCATATCGGGAGCGGCGGATGCAAGAGCCCATGTTGACAGATGTGCAGGTGAACTTCTGTCTAATGTAGAAGGTTTGCTTGGTGACTTGAATTGAGATGAGGGTGGAGGTGTAGGTGTAGCACTTCCTGCGGTTGCAGGGAAAGGTGCTGGAGGTGGTGGGGCTAGTGGGGTGTGTGGAACGGACGAGGGATCACAGAGAGCGGTCTCTGTGGAAGGCAGATAAGGGTAGGGAGGGAAGAATGCCCTTGGTAGTGGAGTCAGATTGTAGGTGGCGGAGAATGATACGTTAGAGCTGGAGGTTACTGTGGTGATGTGAGAACAAGGGGGATTCTGTCTTTGTTTTCGTTGGGTTAGGGCAGAGGTGCGGGAAAATGCGAGTAGCGGTTGACAGCATTATCGACCTCTGAAGCGGGTGTTGTTACGGTCCTTTGAAATAAGAGGACATCTGGAATGTTCGGCAGTGGAATGCTCCATCTTGGGAGCAGACGAGGTGGAGAAATTGGGAGTAAGGATTGCCTTATTGCAGCAAGGTGGTGAGAGAAGGTGTAGTCTCGATAGCTGTGGGAGTTGGTCGGCTTGAAATAGATGTTGGTTGCAAGGTGGTCACGAGAGATGGAGACAGAGGTCCAGAAGGAGAGGTCGATATTAGAGATGGTCCAGGTGAACTCGAGGTTGGGGTGAAAGGTGTTAGGAAAGTTGACAAGCTGTTCAGGCTCCTTGTGGGAGTACGAGGCAGTGCTGATACAGTCATCAATGTAGTGGAGGAAGAGGTGGGATATAGTGCCTGTGTAGCAGTGGAAGAGGAGCTGTTCCACGTAGCCTGCAAAGAGGCAAGCATAGCTTTGGCCTATCTGGGTTCCCATGGCCACCTCCTTACTCTTTAGGGAGTGGGAGGAGTTAAAGGAGAAGTTGTTAAGGGTAAGGACGAGTTTGATTTAAGCGGATGAGGTTGTTGGTGGAGGGGGAATGATTGGGCCTGAGGGAGAGGAAGAAATGGAGAGCTTTTAGGCATTCGCGTGGGGATGCAGGGATTAGATGTCCATCATGAAGATGAGGTGTTGTGGGCCAGGGAATTGGAAGTCTTGGAGGAGGTGGAGGGCGTGGGTGATGTCCTGGACGTAAGTGGGGAGTTCCTGACTTGGGACAAGATGGAGTCAAGGTGAGCGGAGAGAAGTTCAGTGGGGCAGGAGCAGGCAGACGCAATGGGTTGGCAGGGGCAGTCAGGTTTTTGGATTTTGGGAACAAGGTAGAACCCAGTGCAGGGTTGGGGAACAATGTGGTTGGAGGCTGTGGATGGGAGGTCACTTGAGGTGGTGATATGATTGGTCTGAGAAATGTTGTTTTGGTGGTCAAGGGTGGGGCCACGATCGAGGGGGCAGTAGGAGAGAATTGGTGCCCGGTCTCACCCTTGTAAAGGTCGGTGGGCCATATCTCTGCTGTGCTCTTCCTTCCCCACCCCCCACCCCCCCCCCCCCCCTTAATCTGCATGTTTGGTGAGGTTAGGGAGGGAGTGGAGGGCTGCACGGTCAGTGGGGGAGAGGATGGAGTGAGTGAGAAGGGTTGGAGAGGTTGCTGTCACGACACTGGTTGAAGAGTTCGAGGGCAAAGCAGGAGGCTTTGGGCCGGTGTCCAGGAGGTTGGGGTATGTTGCAGGTGGGAGAAAGGGTCTGTAGAGGGTGGACTTCTCTTTCCCCATCTCCTGACCTGAAACATCAACTTTCCTGCTGCTCTGCTGACTGGCCTGTGCTCCTCCAGTTCTACACTGTTATCTTGAATATCATTGTAATCATCCTAAAGTGTGGTTTGCACACTGAGATAATGGCTTTATTCTGATCCATTGTGTAGACAGACTTGTACAGTGTGAAATGATATTTCACTGGTGACACATGAATCAGCTCAAGCATCAGCAACTAAGTCATTTCCCTCTTATTTATATTTATTCCCTCATATTTATGACGCAAGGAATTTCGGATCCAGGAAATAGAATTTATTGTTATTGTTGTAAATAAATTCCTTTAGTTGAAAGAGTCACCTGGTGGGTACACCAAAAGTTTCTCCTAGATAGGAGTCTTTTTTTCTTGGAGCAATATATTGTACAACCAACCAGAAGCAGGCTATTCTGGGTTTGGAATTGTATAATGAGGTGAGATTAATTAGTATTAATTACATCTCATAGTAAAAGATCCTCGAGGGAAGAATGATCTAGAATTTTAAATTCACTTGCAGGGTGTGAAGCTAGAGTCCCACAGCAGTATTTTGGAGTTAAACGTAATTACATAGAATCATTTATAGAATGTCTTTGTCTTTGTATGGAAGCAGGCCATTTGGCCCATCAAACCACACCACCCCTCTAAAGAGCATCCAACCCAAATCCACCTCCCTAACCTGCCCCTGTAAACCCTGCACGACCCATGGCCAGTCCACCTAACCTGCACATCTTCAGACTGGGCGGAATCTAGAGCACCTGGGAGAAACCCATATAGACATGGGGAGAATGTGCAAACTCCACACACGGTCACCTCAGGCAGGACTTGAATCTGGGTCCCTGGCCCCGTGAGGCAGCATGAGGATGAATTTGGCCCTAGTGGACTGAGCAGTTAGGCTAAAATGAAGAATTGTTGATGAATAAGTAGTGTAGATTAGGTGGGTTTATAGGGGATGAGTCTGGGTGGGATACTCTGTGGGTCGGTGTGGACTTGTTGGACCGAAGGGCCTGTTTCCACACTGTAGAGATTCAACAATTCTAAAAGAAGTAGGAGGCAGAACAACATCTGATGCTAAGCAAGTAAATTAAATGGAAAGACGCAAACTAATGCATCAAATTAAGGACAAAAATCAGTGGATTTTTAGAGTTTAATGAAAAATTTGGAGATAATGTGGGAAAATTGCAGAGGAAGTGATCAGCCATGTTCTAAAATGGCAGGGCAAATTTACAGATGTTTACGACATAGAAGGCTATTCTGCCCTATCATGTTCATGCTGGTGAACAGGGATCCCATTTTCCAGCTTTTGCCCCATACACCTTGGCATATGTAATCATGAGTAAGTATCTAAATACTTCTTAAATGCTAAGTGTGTTTATGACTTGGCTTTCTTTCACACAGTGAATTCCAGACTTTGACCACCTGTGATGCAAAATTGTTTCTTAGGTGGCTCAGTGGTAATCGTCGCCTCACTGCATCAGTGACCCATGTTCGATTCCACTCTTCTGTCTGTGTGGAGTTTGTACTTTCTCCCATAGTCCAGAGATGTGCAGATTAGGTAGACTGGCTATGCTAAATTTCCCAGTGATGTGCAGGCTAGGTGGATTTAGATGTGGGAAATACAGGGTTACAGGGATGGGGTGGGAGTTGGAGGTATGGTGTTAAGTCTGGGTTGGAGATGCTCTTTAGAAGATTGGTGTGGACTCAGTGGGGTTTTGTGATTCAATATGATGGGCTGAATGGCATATTCCTGTTCCTAATAGTTCAGGTTTAAGATGGCTGGATTTTGAGGTATAAGTGGGATTTCTTGTGGAGAAAAGTAATTTTGTTTTAGTAAACTTGCATTTTATGGCAGGTCTGTATGGAGGTTAGCGAGTTTTGAGAAGACTTCTAGATGGAGGTTCGCTGACGAGGCATGAGGGTGTGGCACACATGGCAGTGTTCAATGGCGCTATGGATGTTTATATTCGGGGTTATATTAGATATATTGGTTTATTGTGTCACTGAAGGTTCAAGCTGAATGTACTCTGTTCCTCATTCCAGTTGATGCAGATGTCACGGTGGTGGGCTCGGGACCCGGTGGGTATGTTGCTGCCATTAAGGCTGCACAGTTGGGGTTTAAGGTAAGTCAAATAATGGTGAGTTAATTATGAAATGGTGTCATATGTAAAGCAAAGCCAATGTCCAAATGTACCAATGATTTTTTTTTAATAAAAAAGGTGGTATTGCAAGCAGTGTCAGTGGAAGTCTAAAGTTACAGAGAGAACAGACAAAGCTATGGCAAATAAATTGCAGATATAACATGGTGTGAAGCCAGGTGAACACAGCAGGCCGAGCAGCACCAGAGGAGCAGGAAAGTTTGACGTTTCGGGTCAAAACCCTTTAGAAAGTAAATTGCTGTTCATGTCAAAATGAAGTGGTACACTTTGGATCTAAAAAAGACTGAACATGAGCCTTTTTTTTAAATGGTGGAGAGCCAGACAGGTACAGAAATTTATAAAGGCAAATGAAAGGCTGGCATTTTCCTAGATAAAATAAAAAGAAGGTAGAAGTCATGTTTCAACATTACAAAACCTGAGTTACAAGATGACAGGAGGAATGGCACCATGTATTAGGCCCTGCAGTGTAAATTTACTAGGCAGATATCTAGGCTCCCAGGTTTAAATCATGAAAAGAAATTACATAAACTAGGATTGTGTTCCCTGAAATTCAGAAGATTAAAGTGTAAAATGTTCAAAGTTTTCAGGCAGTGATGGGAAACAAATTATTCTTGCTATTTGAGCAATCTGGAGTTAGGAGACCTGGCTATATTATGCAACACCCTTTGGGGGCTGAAGTTAGGAAGCACTTCTGTGCGTACTGCTTGGATGATTTGAACACTTCTACGAATGTTGATTTGATTGCTGAGTTATTCATCGTTAAACCTGTGATATATTGGTGTATGGAATCAGATTAGAGTCATGATTTCATTGAATGTTAGAACAAGTGCTGAATAGTCTCTTCCTGTTCCAATGTACTATTGGAATTAAACATCCATAGTGCCACTGAACACTGCCATGTGTGCCACACCCTCCTGCCTTTACCTGCAGCCAAGCAGATCTTTCCTTTTAAGATTATTACCCAGTTCCCTTCTGAAAGCCAGATTGACCTGGCCTCCATCACTCACCAGCAAAGTGTCCCAGATCCTAATCATTTGGTGTATGAGAATATTTTCATGTTCACATGTCATGGCAGGCATCTTTAGTCCCACTCCCCCATCTTTCCATTAATGGCAACAGTTTCTCCGTATCTACCCAGTGTGCACCTGTCTAATTTTGAACGCCCCTATCAAATCTCCTTTCAAATTTCTGTGAGGAAAGTACAGCCAGCTTCAGCAATTAGTCTTCCTAACTAAAGTCTTTCATTCCATAACCATTCTTTTGAATTTTTCTTGCTCCTTTCCAGCGTCTTCATATTCTTCTAAAGTGTGTGACCCAGAACTGGACACTGTGGGCCCCCGGTAAAGCACAGGATCCCTTATTAACAACTTACTGAACATCTCTTGCCATGTTCGATAAACTATGCGCAAGTGTCCCCACATTCCTTTGCAGCTACTGGAAGCCTTGTTATTTTACCTCATTCTTCCTAACAAAATTTATCATATCCCGCTACATTAAATTTCACCTGTCACGTGTTATAAGATTGCAGATCAACAGACACAATACTTAAAGTCTATGAGAACGCAGTTCTAATTTCTTAAATATTTGATTGCGCTTACATGCAGTTACCATATCAAAACTCCTCCAACATTGTCTCAGGAAGACCAGGAAAGTATGATGGTGCTGCCAGGTTATAAGTATCCAGCTCCTCAGTAAAGTCAGTCAGTTGTAAAACCAGTGGCTTAAAGGGGCTGCCTTGCTTGGCTGATCACTTTGTACATATGGTTACCCAGGAAAGTATTCCACAATGCTACTAAACACTTCTGAAGTTTCAAAGACTCTAATAAATGTTTGAAGAGCTGTCTAGAAAAATGTGGCATTTCAGCAGACAAAGAGAGAGAGAGGATGAGGTCTGTGATTGAATTACAGACTGCTATTTTTAACTACAATTACAAGACAAAGCGTATCCGCCTGGCTTGTGGGGAGGCGATGCCCTAGTGGTGTTATCGCTGTAATGATAATACAGATCCCCAGATAATATTCAGGGGACCTGGGTTCGAATCCTGCCATGCCAGATGGTGGAATTTGAATTCAATAAATATCTGGAATTAAGAGTCTAATAATGACCATGAATCCGTTGTCAATTTTCAGAAAAACCCATCTGGTTCACTTGAAGAAGGAAAGTGCCACCCTTACCTGGTCTGGCCTACATGTGACTCAAGACCCACAGTAGTGTGGCTGACTGAACCGCCCTGTAGGCAATTAGAGATGGGCAATAAATGCTGCCAGGCCAGTGACTCCCTCCTCCCATGAATGAATTTTTAAAAAAAACTCCCTAAAGGTAATTGAGGAAAATTGACCTTCAGATCAAACTGACATCTCTCATCCTGTGCATGGGGAAAGTATTCCTTACAGAAACTAAATTTGTACTCCATCCACGGCTATGGAAGTTCACGTGAACTGCAGAGCGCTCACTCTTATTCATCCAGAACACCATCTTCCACATGCAGACTAGGTGACCTTTCGACCCTTGTCAGTATTCACTGATTTCCTTCACACCACAGCTTTGGTTTCAAACCCCTCAGCTTCACCAGTAGACCCTGAGATCTGCTAGTCAGAGTCGACATCATCTCTCCCAGCAGTTCTGCTATTGCAGACAGCTGCCCAGTGCTCTCTGTTCCTCTTCCATCATCACTAATCTCAACTTTCAGCCATCTTTGCCACCTTAACCTATCCTCACCTTCAAAAGCTTCCTTTTAACCCTCTGCCATTGACTATGTTTTGGTCCACTGTCCCTGTTTCTTTCCTTCAGTTCAGCACTTAACATAACTAATAAGGCACCTTTGAATTCTTCCGTTATTGTCTCTGAATAGTGGAATTTATTCTTGCCCCAAATTGTTTAGCCCTATTAGCTATATAACTATATCAGTGATACATTAAATATGTAAGTAATGCAAAGGCATTGTCAGTAAATTAGGTTGTAGTACATAATGTTTTAAAGGCTAAGGAGAATTTATTCTTGTTAATCTTTCACCCACTTGCTTATCAAGGTTAGGCAGGAATGTGGATCTTCCCATCTCAACCAGTGGGTTTACTGGAACTTGATTTGACTGCACTTTTAAAGGTCATTTTGAGTAATTTTGGATGGAACAAATTTATTAGTCTAAAATAAAAGCATAAAATGTTGCAAATGCAAAGCAGGTCTCCCAGTACAGATGAAGAGAGAAATGGTTAACATTTCCAGTCTGTGACCTTTCACCAGGCCCTGATCTGAGATATTTCCTTCTGTGTCAGACCTGTTGACTATTTCCAGCACTTTGCCATCTTTTCAGATTCCCATTCTCCCTAGATCTTGTTTTTTGTCATAGTTATGAGGCGTGTTTATTTCCACAGGTACTGGTACCTTGCCTGCAATTACCAACAAATTCAATAATGATTGTCAGAGGGATATGGAGAAGGTAGCAGATCAGTTATTTTCTTATTGACAGAGCAAACTTGAAGGGCAGCTTGGGTGAATCTTTTTATTGCCTAGGTGTTTGTGCTTTTCATACTATTTGCACAGTTAGAGATCAGATCAAGTTCACTTTAACATGGTAACTTTCATTTTTTTTTTAAACCTTGTAGACAGTCTGTGTGGAAAAGAATGACACGTTGGGTGGAACATGCCTGAATGTAGGATGTATCCCCTCCAAAGTATGTATTTTTTCAGTTTGTGAGACACTGCATTTTTAATCGATGTTCTATTGGAATACTATTATATAGTCACTATCTTAATGCTTAACATATCTGTTCTAAGATTAGCTGTTTGAACAATGTTGTCATTCTTGTTCTAAGGCTTTGCTGAATAACTCCTATCTCTACCACTTGGCCCATGGGAAAGATTTTGCCAGCAGAGGGATTGAAAGTAAGTATGTCTGATGTTTAGATCACAAGCACAAAATACTCCATATCTCTCAGAATCTGGGCGAGAAAAGCCAAGTTAACATTCGGGTCTGTCAACTGAAGTAAATGAAGAATATCTAGAGATGTGAATGGCAAGATCATGAATAACTACCATCTTAAAGGAATGAGGTGCAAAAGTTCTTCCTTTTAACAAAGGAAAAGGGAATAAATGAGGCCAAGATTGTGATTTTAAAATTGTTAGAGGAATACAAAATCATGAGGGTCTAACAGTAGACCAAGAAACTGTTCCCATTAATGTAAAGATTGACACCAAGAGCACAAATTGGAGGCCAAACTGGGAGTGGAGCAATGAAAATCTTTTTTCACTAAACAGGTGATTAGGATCAGAAATGCACTGCCCGCGTGTGTGGAGAAAAGTTCAATCAAGTCATTTAAGAGAGAATTCAGTTATCTTCTGAAAAGGAAGAATGTGCACAGTGATATGTCCATGTGTAGGCCGATGGGGTTAGTTTAGAATGGCATCAAGGCTCGTGTAGACATGGTGGGCCAAAGAGCCTGTTCTTGTGCAGTACTGTTCTTTGTAATCGGAAGAAAGCGAAGGAATGGATGAACAGACTCCTGTGCTGTAACTATTTCATGACCTCAATGAGTTCTGAAAACTCTGTAATGCCTAGCTGAAAAGGAAGGAGGTGAAATATTGTTCCCCAAGCTTATAACAATCTTCACTGAACAGCAGTTCACAACAGAAAGTGTGAACGTGGAAGAGAATTAAAATGCCACGTGACCAGAGTTTGGAATTAAGTGGCCTGTTTGAATCTTTTGCAAAGCAACTAGTAAGTCTACTTTGGTCTCCCTAATGGACAAGAAACTACACTAAGCAGCAAATGCAGTATACTAAATGAAAATACAAATAAATTCTTATTTCACATAAGAGTGTTTAGGGTCTAGGATTGTGAAAAGTGCACTAAAATTCTGGAGTTACACTTCTTCTTGTCATTGTGTTGTAAGGTGCCACAAGAAGAGGAGGGTGTGATTGAGGTTTGGGCTAAGCTTTGGCAAGCTTACCCTTTGGAATGGTAAAAGAGATTTCAGAGACTGCACGCCATTGAAGAAAGGGTACAAATTCGAAGCAAAATGAAGAAAGTTTTCAAATTCTGTGAATACTGGTGAGGTAGTAGCCATGGAGCAATAAATGTGCAAGGACCTGGAGATTGAGTTAAGGTTTTAGGCAAGATTGTGAAATGAGGTGAGCACTTTTTTTTTCTCCTAGTCAGTGGTAATAGCCTGGAAATTGCTGCCTGATATCAATAATTCCAATAGGAAGTTAGGCTTTGAGAGAAATAAGCTTGTCAGACTATAAGGAGAGGTTGAGGGGGCAAGAATGGAACTGATTGCTTTGTGGTATTGGTTCAAGGGACTGCTTCCGTGCTGCCATTTCGAGTAAGTGAGTGGAATTAAAGGAGAAATCATTTAAAACGACGAAAGGTACAGCCAGATGGAGGAAGGATGGAGTGATTTGGGTTCTGTTTGGGGAAGTCTGATCGGGGGCTATCTGATCATCTTGGTTAGGCATGAACATGTGAAGGGAATAGACATCCCTGAGTAAGCCAGTCACTTAAGGCCAGGAGACTAAGAGCTGTTAAAGTAACAGAGGGCATCTGAAGAGTAGAGTAGTCTCAAAATAAACTGGACAAATGGGAATAAAATAGTCAAGATGGGAAGCCATCTGTTGTGGGACTGGAGCAGGCTAAAATTCTAGATCTACCAGGCAGTTCTCATGGACATGTAGGTATATTTGGTTAACTGCCCTCTTTCTTCCATTGCCCCGCCACCTTTTTATTAATTAGCTTTTGTGAGAGATTTGGCTAGAAATTGAGTAAATGAGATGTGGTGGAGTTGGCCATTGCTAATGCTGTTACTGATGTCTTTTCCCCACCTTGTATAAAATATTGGGGGGTGGGGGGGGAATTGACTGCTGAAAAGAGTAAAGTTAGACATCATGGCTTATTTCAATACCTTACAAGGGGATGCAATCTCCTTTTGAATATAAATATACTTCCCTGCAAATTAACTGTCTGTAAATGAGATTAGGATCAAAAATATCCTAATGTTTTGTTAGTACAACAAAAGCATTCTATTTGCAGTATGCTTCACAATTACGTTTACATTTGATTAAAATGTAACTTAGTGCGCAATATTGAAAGTGCAAAAGGTGTTACTTTAATCTTCACTTTGGTTCTCAAGTCACAGGAATGAACCTTAACCTGGAGAAGATGATGGAACAAAAGAGCAATGCGGTGAAGTCATTGACTGGTGGAATTGCTCATCTATTTAAACAGAATAAGGTTAGTTTCAGCATTTATATCGGAATTATCATTTGAATTAATCAGGGTCTTTGCCAAGGTGTGGGAGCAGAGCTTGTTGTTTGCTTTACCAGCTCCAGTCAGAGTCCAGATAGCTCATCAGAAGAAAGTGTGATAGAATATGTCTTTAAGTTTGATCAATTGGAAATCTTAAATTTTTATTACCTACTCACTTGGCCTTTATCATTTGAACGTAGGCAGAATTAAAATGTAGTCTTTGGCACATTGAAATGTCTTTGAAAAGTTGATGTACATCTAATTGAGGAAATTCTGTTTTAAATTTAGTAATATTTTCAATTATTGCATTTAACGTGCACATTTTATGCATGAAACATAGAGCACCCCAGGTTTTGGAGACAATAGACTGCAGATGCTGGAAGCCAGAGTTTATAGTTGAGGTTGGAAAAGCACAGCAGGTCAGATAGCATCAGAAGAACAGGAAAGTCAATGTTTTGGGCAAGAGACAAACCAATGCCCCTTGACATTCGATGGTGTAACCGTCACTGTGTCCTTACTAACAACATCGTAGGGTTTACTGGAAGCTCAACGGTCTTGCTACGTAGATACTGGCTTCAAGAGCAGAATACTGCAGTGAATAACTTGCCTTGTGTCTCCCCTCAAAGCCTACCCACCATCCACAAGACAAGTCAGGAGTGTGATGGAATACTGCTCACTTGCTTGGATGAGTACAGCTCCAGCAACATTCAAGAAGCTTAGAGCGAAGTCCAGAACAGCACATGAACAGGCTCTTCAGCCCATCATCTCTGACTGTGATACCATTCTAGAATCATAGAATCCCAACAGTGTGGAAGGAGGCCATTCAATCCGTCGAGTCTACACTTATCCTCCAAAGAGCATTCCACTCGGACATACCTTCTACCCTATCTCTGTAATCCACCTACCCTGCATATCTTTGGACTGTGGGACGAAACTGGAGCACCCATAGGAAACCTACACAGAGGATATGCAAAATTCACAGGACTCGAACCCAGGTCCTTGACACTGAGGCAGCAGGGCCACCATGCTGCCCAAAACTAAATTCTAAACTAATACCATCTGCCTGCACATGGTCCATGTCCCTCTATTCTCTACCTGGTACTATATCGATCTAAATGCCTCTTAAACGTTGCTATTGTACTTGTTTCTACCACTACCTCTGGCAGCGTGTTTCAGGCACCTACCACTTTGTTTTTTTTAAAAAACATACATCGCACATCTTTAAATTTTTCCCCTCTAACCTTAAACTTATTCCTCTAGTCTTTGATACTTCCACCCTGGGGAGAAAGACTCTGTCTGCCAGCCTATCCATGCCCCTCCATAATGTTTTATACTTCTTCTATTAGGTCTCCCCTCAGCCTTTGACATTCTTGCAGAAACAATCCAAGTTTGTCCAACCTCTCCTTATAGCTGATACATTCCAATCCCAGCAATATCCTGGTAAACCTCTTTTGCACCATCTCCAAAGCCTCCATGTCCTTCCTAGAATGTGGTGACCAGAACTGCACACAGTACACCAAATGTGGCTGCAACATGACTTGCCAACTTTTGTCCTCAGTGCCTTGACCAATGAAAGCAGTAATGTCGTATGAATACTTCACCACCTTATCCATTTCTCTTGCCACTTTTACAGTGCTACGGACTTCCACTTAAGATCCCTTTGTATATAAGTGCGCCTACAGGTCCTATCACTTAATGTACACATTCATCTTGTACTTGACCTTCCAAAAATGCATCACTTCACTTGTCCAGACTAAATGCCACCTGCCATTTCTCCAACCAGCTTTCCAACTAGTCTATATCCTGCTGTATCCTTTGACACCCTTGCTTGCCCGCTGCCAACTTCCATGACACCAATTAGCCGGATACGATCCAGGATACAGCCATTCACTTGATTTGCATCCGATCTTCTAATATCCAAGATAACAAGGTGTAGAGCTGGATGAACACAGCTGATCAAGGAGCAGGAAAGCTAGTGTTTCAGGCCTAGACCCTCCTTCAGAAATGGGGTAGGGGAAGGGGGTTCTGAAATAGGGAGAGAGGGGGAGGCTGATAGAGGAGAAGGTAGGTGGAGAGGAGACTCAAGTCAGAGGCGGGGATGGAGCCAGTGTAGGTGGCGAGTTAGGTCAGCCCAGGGAGGACGGACAGGTCAAGGGGGCAGCATGAGGCTAGTAGGTAGGAGATGGGGGTTGGGCTTGAGGTGGGAGGAAAGACAAGGTAGGGTTTGCCTGCTGTGTTCATCCAGCTCTACACCTTGTTATCTCATTCTCCAGCATCTGCAGTTCCTACTATCTCTTTTAATATGCACTCCCTCCATAATTGACGCTCATTACCAGCAGTCTGTATTATCTACCAAATGCACAGCAGAAATTTGGCAAAATCCTTAGATAGCACTTTCCAAACTCAACCACTTCCATCTAAAAGGACAAGGGGAGCAGAAACACTGGAATACTACCACTGTAAGTTCCCCTCCGAGCCACTCACCATCCTGACTTAGAAATATATAGCCATTCCTTTGCTGCTGCTGGGTCAGAATTCTGTAATTTCCTACTTGCAGCACGTGGACCGCAGTGATTCAAGAGGCAGCTTACCACCACCTCATGGCAAGTAGGGACTCGCAATAAGTACTGGCCAGCCAGCAACTTGCACATCCTGTGAATGAATTAAAAAATGTACTTGAACCCTGTTGCCATGAAGGCCACTACACCATTTGCTGCCTTCACCGTTTGCTTATTTTGAGCAACTGCACATAAGGACACCCAGCTCCGATTGTAGCTTCAGTTTTCCCAACCTATCAGCTTTCCGATAACTACCTTCCCTGTTTTTACCATCAAAGTGGATAACTATCCACATTATACTTCATCTGCGATGCTTTTGTCCATTTTTTCAACTTGTCCAAATCGTACTGAAACAAATCTACATCCAATGTCTTCATCCTCCCACTCAACTTTGTGTCATCTGAAAATGTAAACATGTTACATTTAGTTCCTTGTCTAAATCATTAAGATATATCATGCTGGGGTCCAAGCACTGATCCCTCCAGTACCTCACTACTTACTGGCTGCCACTCAGACAATGGCATGTTATTCCTATTCTTATTTCTTGCCTGTCAACCAATTCTCTATCCATACTGTATCAGAGCCATACCACCAATCTTGTGTGCTTTAATTTTGCATGCTAATCTCTTGTGCAAGGTCTTATCAAAAGCTTTCTAGAAGTCCACATAAACCAGATCCATTGCCTCACCCTTCTTACAATTCTACTAGGCAAATAAAGCTTGTTGATATTTGTTTTTACTTTCTATTTCTTTACAAGGTGACACATGTTCAAGGACATGGAAAGATTACTGGAAAACACCAGGTCACAGCTTACTGTAATGATGGTAGTGTAAAAATCATCAACTCCAAGAACATTCTTATAGCCACAGGATCAGAGGTTACACCGTTCCCTGGGATTCAGGTATGTCACTTAACAAAAAAAAAACATTCATTCTCCATTGATAAATTTCCATGTTTTCACACAACTATTTAGTTGATGTACAATCCTGTTTAAAACTGTGGTAAGTGGAAATTATAGTACAATTGAAATCCATTCAGGCCATCATGCCTGTTCTGGTGCAGTCCTTACTTGGCACAACCCACTTCCAGTTCCCTGCCCAGTCTCTCTCCCTCTGACATCCGTTTTACCTTGGCAATAGTCTTGTTTTTTTTGTAGCATCTGTTCATGCTCTTTACCTGAAAGTCAACTTTGTAAGAGTATTAAATTAACAACATTAATATTATATACTCACAGATTGATGAAGAGACAATTGTGTCTTCAACTGGAGCCCTGTCATTGAAACAAGTTCCTGAGAAGCTGGTGGTTATTGGTGCTGGTGTCATTGGCGTTGAATTGGTAAGCAAAAAAAACTGCAGAAATGAGACCTAGCTTTTAAGAGCAGTTAATTAAGGGATCATGTAGAACAGACCATTGAACCCATTGTGCCTGAGCCAGATCTTTGGTAGAGGTAATCAGTTAATCCCTGTCCCTGACCTTTTGTAACTGAACTGCAATTTCCTCCCCATTTCAAACCTGCGGATTATTAGCCAGTTACACTCCAGTAATCGTACGTGTCTGAGAATCTTAAACCAAACGAAGTTCTGACCTCTTGAAAATTTGAGCCAGGAACCCTGTTGCTCTTAACAGATATTGAAACAAATCATGGGTTCCACTATAACCATGAGTGGAACTGAGAAAGGAAATTAATCGTGTAATTTTTTAAAAAGTTGTTCAATGATTTAATAGTTTGCTGGGATAATATTTCCTGACTCTGCAGGGTGTCACAGCTATCCGTGACACAGTTCCCGTTGAAACATTGTACTGAGACCCCTGGCAGTAACACTGATAGAAGTCTCACCAGGCATAGGACCCTACTTCACTTACACAACTACACAGTTACAGTCTGAACTATGTAGATTGCAATTTACACGATACTTGCAAAAGTGTCTAATATACTGCCTCCAAGCTCCACACTAATGATGTACCAGCTAGGTCTCTCATCTAGTTTGGCATGCTAAGGTAGTAGGGCATTTGTAGATCTACTGGCTTATCGGACATTGATCTCCAAGTGTGATTCCTAAAGGTGGCCAACAAGTGATTGGCCTCCTATCTTCCAGACTCTTAATCTCATACTTTGAACTCCTCTTACTTGATCCCTCTCTAATCGGATTATGATGTCCCCATCAATATTCTGCACAAGCTGTATGGATGCATAACTGTCTGGCCTGCGTTGTACAGAGAACGAAAGGCGCATGCACAAATTGCAGTGCCTTTAAATGGGACATGCAGAGCTGGGCAGCAATCTTAACGGCTATCGTAATCCATCGATCAGCAAAGGAAAATTAGAGGGAGTGTTGGTCCTAAGCCTGTCAGGCAGCCTCACGTGTTATCTCTAGCAGTGAAATTGTACCACTGGTAAATATTGCCCATTACCACCTACCACTGCCAGAGTGGGAGAAATGATACCAGTGCTCTTTCTGTCCTGAGCCCTGCTGCATTATTGAATCAGTCAGTGTGTATGTTGCAATAGCCAGTGTCTGGAAGCCGTAGTTTTCTTCTGTTTCCAGGGCTCTGTGTGGCAACGCCTTGGCTCTGAAGTCACAGCTATTGAATTCTTGGGGCACGTTGGAGGAATCGGCATTGACATGGAGATTGCAAAGAATTTTCAACGCATTCTTCAAAAGCAGGGTTTGAAGTTTAAGCTTAATACAAAAGTTACTTCAGCGACCAAGAGGCCTGACGGGAAGATTGATGTTTCGTGAGTATGAAGTGAGAATGTATCTTATAGATTAGTTTGGGACACATTGAAAGAAGTAAGCTATAAGCTGTGTGTAGTGTTAAACACAAGTGCTTTATTCTCCAAGCGCGCACTTTGAAACATTTTATTTGCTTGCTCCAGTTTTGAGGCTGCAGCTGGTGGAAAGGCAGATACGATCACTTGTGATGTGCTGCTCGTGAGCATTGGCCGTCGCCCCTACACTGAGAACCTGGGATTGCAGGACATTGGAATTGAAGTTGATAAGAAGGGTCGAATACCAGTCAACAATCGCTTCCAGACAAAAATTCCAAAGTAAGTGAATCCTCTTCTCTACAGCATGATTTATTCTAGGAATATATGTGGACACTTGTCTGTGTATGTGTGTGCCAAGCTGTAGATAGCTCGAACAGGAATTGATCGTTTAGCCACTGAGCCTTTTCCATCAATCAATGACACGCTGGTTGATCTGTGACCTAACTCCATTCACTCACCAAAGTAAGTAGCATGCAGCCCAGCTTAGAAAGTGTACTTGAAGATGGGGAATTAAGTGAGTGAAAGATTTTTGTGCAGTGAGAAAAGAAAATGATGTTTTGCATTACAGCACATTTCGTATTGAGGGGGGGAAATGGGTGACCACCAGAAGATAGGCCAGTTCTGAATTGCCACAATTAAAAACTGTAATGACCTCCTCTGAGGACGACATGGGATAAGATCTGATAGGATGCCATTGGTTGTCCAGTACTTCCTGGGAGCAAAGAAACTACGCCATGTTCTTCACAGCCTTCAACACATTTTCCATTGACCATGAGCACTTTCCCAAGATCTTCCCGATGCCACCACTACTTGCCTTCAAACAACCACCAAACCTTAAACAGACCATTGTTTGCACTACACAGCCTTCAGGACAACATTGACCACAACACTATATACGACACTCTCTCATGGCAACCTCTGCAAGACATGTCAGATGGAAATCATGTATCAATTGCCAGACAGGGATGCTCCCTCCCAGTTGGGGAACACTTCAGCAGTCAAGGACATTCAACCTCGGACTTTTGATTAAACATCTACAAGGTGGACTTTGGAATACACAACAATACCAAGCAGGGGCTGATAGACAGGTTCGGTACCCATAAAGATGGCTTGAACCAGGATCTTCAGTTCATGTCATGTGACAGGTGACCCCATCTCTCTCAATATGCATGCATACACTCGTGCTCCCCGCCCCTTCTTTCACCACCCCCCCCCCGACCAAACCGACAGAGACTTCAATATATGTGTTAATCAGTTAAAACCTTTTAACTGATTAAAGACTTAACAGTATCTTAGGTTTGTTTGCATCCTCATCAGTATTGTGATCCTTTGATCTTTTGGTTAAATTCTGTGTCTGATACTACCTCACTCAATGACACCTGAAGAAGGACTGAGGCTCCAAAAGTTTGTGTTTTCAAATAAATCTTTTGGACTATAATCTGGTTTTGTGAGATTTCTGACCTTGTCCACCCCAGTCCAACACCGGCACCTCCACATAATTAACTGGGATGGATCAGTGTAAATGTTATAAAAAGTGTTGAATGTGCATTCAGGGAATCTTCCAACCAGAACAAAGCAAAATTAACAAGTTTGCGATGCCCTTAGGGAATAAGTCTTGACTAGTGGGAGAGTATTTTTGGTGGCAGTGATCATAATTCAGGTTCAAGGGGCTGGATGGCTTACTCCTGCTCCATGTTAAGAGTCGTAAGAGGTACTTGCTACCTGAAATGTCAGCTTTTGTGCTCCGGAGATGCTGCTTGGCCTACTGTGTTCATCCAGCTTCACACTTTATCATGGATTCTCCAGCATCTGCATTTCCCATTATCACTTGCTACCTGTATTGTTCAGAATGAGGACTATAGGGTAGGTGAGAAACAGACAATGGAACTGTGGTGCAATATACTGTTCAACGACCATGTGAAGGATAGGGTGGTGATGATAAAGGAGAACGGATAGTGGATGGATGCATGGCAGATGCAGTTTAATGTGGATAAATGTGTGGTTATCCACTTTGGCAAGAACAGGAAGGCAGATTACTATCTAAATGAAGTCAAGTTAGGTAAAGGGGAAGTACAACGAGATCTAGGTGTTCTTGTACATCAGTCAATGAAAGCAAGCATGCACTACAGCAGGCAGTGAAGAAAGCTAATGGCATGCTGGCCTTCATAAGAGGAATTGAGTATAGGAGCAAAGAGGTCCTTCTGCAGCTGTACAGAGCCCTGGTGAGACCGCACCTGTAGCATTGTGTGCAGTTTTGGTCTCCAAATTTGAGGAAGGACATTCTTGCTATCGAGGGAGTGCAGCATAAGTTCACGAGGTCAATTCCCGGAATGGCGGGACTATCATATGTTGAAAGATTGGAGCGACTGGGCTTGTTTACACTTGAGTTTAGAAGGATGAGAGGGGATCTGATTGAGATGTATAAGATTATTAAAGGATTGGACACTCTGGAAGCAGGAAGCATGTTTCCGCTGATGGGAGAGTCCAGAACCAGAGGACACAGTTTAAAAATAAGGGGTAGGCCATTTAGAACAGAGTTGAGGAAAAACGTCTTCATCCAGAGTGTGGTGGACATTTGGAATGCTCTGCCCCAGAAGGCAGTGGAGGCCAACTCTCTGGATACTTTCAAGAAAGAGATGGATAGAGCTCTTAAAGATTGTAGAATCAAGGGTTATAGGGATAAGGCAGGAACAGGATACTGATTGTGGATGATCAGCCACGATCATAATGATGAATGGTGGTGCTGGCTCAAAGGGCCGAATGGCCTACTCCAGCACCTATTGTCTATTGTCTAACAGGGAGAAGTGACAGGGCAATCCTGGGGAAAAGTTGGCTCACTCACCACGACTGAGAAAGGAATTGTAGAAGACCTTGGGATAAAGTAGTTGCCAGGCCCAATGGGATGCATCCTAGATTGCTGAGGGAGGTGAAGGAGCAAATTGCAGAGCTGGTGAAAGAAACTTTAAGTTTCTCTGAGCACAGGATTAGTGCCAGGGGCCTGGAGAATTGCAAATGTAACACCATCGTTTAAGAAAGGGGCAAAGAATAACCCGGCGTGGCACGGTGTCTCAGCGGTTAGCACTGCAGCCTCTCAGCGCCAGGGACCTGGGTTTAATTCCAGCCTCGGGCATCAAACTTGTCAGACATGAATTGCCCTTGACAAAGTCGTGTTGTGTTGACTGTCTAGTATTAACTTAATTTTTTCTTTAAGTGTACTTCTCCCATATTATGGTTTCCATCAGACTTCCCATTATAGATGTCAAGCTGACAGATCTCTAGTTTTCTATGTTTAGATCCCCTACAGTGTGGAAATAGGCCCTTCAGCCCAACAAGTCCACACCGCCCCTTCGAGCATCCCACTCAGACCCACCCCCCCATAACCCCCATACCCCTGAACACTATGGGCATTTTGGCATGGCCAGTCCACTTAGCCTGCACATCTTTGGATTGTGGGAGGAAACCCGAGCACCTGGAAGAAACCCACGCAGGCGTGGAGGGAATGTGCAAACTCCACACAGACAGATGCCCGAGGCTGGAATCGAACCCGGGTCCCTGGTGCTGTGAGGTTGCACTGCTAACCACTGAGCCACCGTGCTGCCTCTTAAGAGTCAAACCTATTGAGGTGTTCAAAATAGAGCAATTCTGACAGTAAGTAAGGATAACAAGGTGTAGAGCTGGATGAACACAGCAGGCCAAGCAGCATCAGAGGAGCAGGAAGGCTGACGTTTTGGGTCTAGACCCTTCTTCAGAAAATAAGGATATTGTGTTTCTGTTAGTTGGTATGTTGGTAACTATGGGTTACAATTTCAAGATTGTCAGCAATATCTAGAGGAGTGAAGAGAAACCTTTTTACCCAGTTGTTAAGATTTGAAATGCACTGCCTGAGAGAGTGGTGGAAGTGGATGCCATAGGGATTTTCATAAGAGGACTGGATACGTATTGAGAAGGCTATGGAGATAGGGCTGGAGAATAGGACTAGCTGGGTAGTTCTTTTGGGAGCTGGTACAGACATGATGGGTTGATTTTTGCCTCCTTCTGTACTGTAGGATTTGAATTAGGTCATTTGGCCCATCAAGTCTGCTCTGACATTTCATTGTGGTTCATATGTTTGTCAATCCTATTGTCCTGCTTCTCGTAACTTTTGATCCTCTTAGTAATCAAGAACAGTGTCCACAGCCTTCTGCTCAGTGGGTTACACCGATTTACCACCCTGTGACTGAAGAAATTCATCCTCCTCTTGGTTCTAAAAGTTCACCTTCCCCCTTCGTTTTGAGGCTGTGCCTTCAAGTCCTAGTTTTTCCTACTAGTGGAAACATCATCTCCTATATTCACTCTATCCATGCCTCTTGGCATTCTAAGGTCTCCTCCCCACCCCTCCACGCCCTCATCCTTTTAAACTCCATTGAGTACAGATCCAGAGTCCTCAACCGTGCCTCAGTTGACAAGCCCTTCTCCAAAGTTATGTTGGTCAACATGTCCTTCCTTCCTTACAGGGCCCAAAACACACTACTGTCTACAAGAAGCACTACAGGTCTTGTAACCAAAGACCCTTAAACAATACCTTCCAGCTTCCAACTGGAAAGGCGATTACAGCAGATGTATGCAAATACCACCATCTGCAAGTTTGCATCACCACCCTGACTCGGAAATATATCACTGTTCCTTCACTATTGCAGGATCAAAATCCTGGAATTCCCTCCCTAACGTCATTAAGTGTATCTACAGCACATGGACTGTCGCTGTTTTAAGAAAACAGCTCACCACCATCTTCTCAACGCAGTCAGGGATGAGCAGTAAATGCTAACCCAGACAGTGAGCCCAAGTATCACAAGTGGATGAAGGAAAAGTCCTGCTGCAGGATATCAGGAGCAAAGATAGAAAACAAGACTTCCAAGAATCAAAGATAATGGGAACTGCAGATGCTGGAAATTCCAAGATAATAAAATGTGAGGCTGGATGAACACAGCAGGCCAAGCAGCATCTCAGGAGCACAAAAGCTGACGTTTCGGGCCTAGACCCTTCATCAGAGAGGGGGATGGGGGGAGGGAACTGGAATAAATAGGGAGAGAGGGGGAGGCGGACCGAAGATGGAGAGTAAAGAAGAGTTGCAATGGGAGAGAGATTCCCTGAGGTTGGTCCGGAGGGAGGAGGGTAACTTCTTCAGGTTAGGCATCCCTGGAAGAGGCTTCGCAGTGAGGTTATTCAGGTTAGGCATCCCTGAGATGCTGCTTGGCCTGCTGTGTTCATCTCAGGGATGCCTAACCTGAATAACCTCACTGCGAAGCCTCTTCCAGGGATGCCTAACCTGAAGAAGTTACCCTCCGGACCAACCTCAGGGAATCTCTCTCCCATTGCAACTCTTCTTGACTCTCCATCTTCGGTCCGCCTCCCCCTCTCTCCCTATTTATTCCAGTTCCCTCCCCCCATCCCCCTCTCTGATGAAGGGTCTAGGCCCGAAACGTCAGCTTTTGTGCTCCTGAGATGCTGCTTGGCCTGCTGTGTTCATCCAGCCTCACATTTTATTATCTTGGAATTTCCAGCATCTGCAGTTCCCATTATCTCTGATACTATTTTAACCTCACTGCGAAGCCTCTTCCAGGGATGCCTAACCTGAAGAAGTTACCCTCCTCCCTCCGGACCAACCTCAGGGAATCTCTCTCCCATTGCAACTCTTCTTTACTCTCCATCTTCGGTCCGCCTCCCCCTCTCTCCCTATTTATTCCAGTTCCCTCTCCCCATCCCCCTCTCTGATGAAGGGTCTAGGCCCGAAACGTCAGCTTTTGTGCTCCTGAGATGCTGCTTGGCCTGCTGTGTTCATCCAGCCTCACATTTTATTATCTTCCAAGAATCAATCTTGTTTATTAGCATTTGAGTTAGTCGCACTCTTTCTCCATATTCCTTCACTTTTTTTCTGTCCAGTTCCCTTCTGAGAATTGTTATTAAATCAGTAAATTGTCACCATTTTTGTTAGGAATTACGTTACAAATCCTGTTGATGTGTTTAAAAAAAAAGTTTATTATTCCAGTTCCCCCATTGGGCCTTTTGCCAATCCTTTTAAATTCATGCCCTCTGGTTATCTGTCCAGTTATTACATACATTTTTTCAACATTTATTCTAAACTTACAACTGAGAGAACCTCTAATTCCTACTGTCCTCAAAGGAGAACAAGCAAAGTGGTCTTATTGATCTCATTAACATCACCTCAGCCCTAGAGATATTCTAGTAAATCTCTTGTGCGTTCCACTCATCTTTCCTGAGTTTTGCTGCCCACAGTTGGATGCCAGCTGTAGTGGTGTTACCTTCTGTCATGTTTAGCAAATTTTCTGGTTTTTCTACTCCGTCTTTATATGGCCCAGAATTCTATCTACTTTATTGGCTACTTTTTTTAACCTGTCCTACCATCATTTGTGCACAGACCCTCCTCTCAGATCTTTGTTCTTTTACTCTTTTTAGTGTTGTCCTGTCCAGCATGTATGGTGCTTCTTTGTTCTAATATTTTCTTCGAAGTCTGTCTTTAACATTGTTTATCATACTTCCAAATTTCATGTCATCTGCAAGTTTTGAAATGGCCCTTTTCTCACTACCCCCGATTAAGTTTAGAAACAGCAAACATCCTAGTACTGAATCTCTGGAAACTTGATCGTATACTTCCTGTATCATATTTTAATAGAATTTAAATGGATTGTTTAATACATTAAGCTGCAAAAAAATCATCTCTCTTTTCATAGTATCTTTGCCATTGGGGATGTGATTGCTGGTCCCATGCTGGCTCACAAGGCTGAAGATGAGGGGATCATCTGTGTAGAGGGAATGGCCGGAGGAGCTGTACACATTGATTATAACTGCATCCCATCGGTTGTATACACTCATCCGGAGGCTGCTTGGGTTGGCAAATCTGAAGAACAATTGAAGGAGGAGGTAATATTCTGACTAGTTCCAATTTTTTGACTTTGGTACAAAAAAAATTGAACTAGCATTGTTTGATACTAAAATGGATATTTTAGCAGTAAAGTCGACATATCTGATCGGAACCGTTCAGCCCTGATGGACGGTCTGCACCTGAAACATCAACTTTCCTGCTGTGTTCCTTCAGCTCCACACTGTGTGTCCCTGACTCCAGCATCTGCAATGCTTGCTATCTCCAAGTGACTGGATATTTTAGAGCCTGTGCATTCACCCAATAATTCCCCCAAAACACTCGGGTGACTTTTTTCAAGTAAATTAAAGTATAAATGAAAATTAATAATGACTTGTACAGATGTTTACCCTGTTTTAAGGATGTAATTAACAATGCAGTTAGCAAATGAAAAGATACTTCAAAAGAAGTCTTGTTCTTGCATTAAGATGTCCTTTAGGTTCAGTTAAGAAAGACAGAGCTTGCTGCTATAAAGCACTTCTATGGCTTTAAGATGCTCTCAAATACTTTATAACAAATAGAATTAAAGGATTGTGGCTTCGTGCTAATAATCCAGACCCTCATGCTAACATTCTGAGGACACAGATTCAGATCCCACCATGGTAGGTGGTGAAATTTTGAATTCCACAGAATCTGTAATTAAAAGCTAGCCTAATTGCAGCCATATAGCTACTGTTGGTGTCATGAAAACCCCATTTAGGTCATTGGCAGATTTTTTTCTCAAATAGACAATGTTACCTCATCTGGCCTACATGTGATTCCAGACAGATAACAACGTAGTTGATAATAAACTACCCTCTGATATGGCCTAGCAAGCCTCTTAGTTGTTTCAAACTACTAATGAAGTCTAAACATTGGAGTAAAACAAGAATTACCACCTGACTTCTCCGCCTTCCCCACCCCCCTCCAGCTGCTACACTGGATTTTGCACTCTGAAATGCTACTCTAATGTACTTTTGCATGCAATACAGGCAGTTCATACCAAACAACATTTTTCACTGTACACTTGACAATAACAAATCAAATATCAGCCTAGGTACAGGAAATGCTAAAGGCAAGCAACAGCCCTGTTGAACCAAACAAATCCTTGTTACCAACACAGGATAGTCTTACACTGGCTGTCACATTTTCTCCCCCTTTTCTCTCTCTTGCTGTCTCGCACTCGCTCTCTAGCTGACTATGTTTCAGCAGCTTGCACACCTAGTCAAGCTGTTTCATACAGCTGCAACATAAATCATGGAATACCTACAGTGTGGAAACAGGCCATTTGGCCCAACAAGTCCACACCGACCCACCTAGACCCATCCCCCCTCACCCACCTAATCTACACATCCCTGAACATTATGGACAATTTAGCATGGCCAATCCACCTAACCTGCACATCCGTGAACTGTGGGAGGAAACCGGACCAACTGGAGAAAACCCGTGCAGACAAGGCGAGAATGTGCAAACTCCACACAGTCCCCCAGAGGTGGGTTCCTGGTGCTGTGAGGCAGCAGTGCTGACCATTGAGCCACCATGCCACTCCATCTGGATGGGTGTATGGATAGGAAGGGTGTCAAGGGATATGGGCCAATTGCTGGAAAATGGGACTTGATTTATTTGGGATATCTGGTTGACGAGGTGGACTGAAGGGTCTGTTTCCATGCTGCGTGGCTTTGACTCTGAATTCCAGGTCATTACCACTCAGTGTGTGAAATGGTTCGTCCTTAAAATCCCCTACATATTGCACCATATTATAAATCTGTGCACCTATAAGTTGCTCCATCAGTTAATGGAAGCCAGATTTTTTTCCCCTTCACCTTATCCAGACTTTTCAATCTTGTACACCTGTATTCAATCTACCCTAATCTACGATGCTCCAAGGAGAGCAACCCCAGATTCTCAAACTATGTTGAAATTCTACTGTATATTGTAAGTCCTCTTTTTGTACAGCAGGAAAAGCTGTGCTTCTAGCACTGAACTTTGTACACTGTTCATTACCATGAAATGGCTTTGAAGTCTGATCACTTCCAAAGCAGCCGTTGGTGCATAGCAAGATCCTGCAAGCAGCAATGAAGAAATTACTGTATGCCGTGACTTGGTGATGTTCCCATATCCTGCTCTGGCCTGACATTTGTCTGATTTCCTTCCGTAGAAACCATAGGACTTTGTCAGCCCTTATCAGGGGCCATTGAGTCACTCATACCCAGGATAGCACTGCACTGACAGTATCCATCTGGAATTGTTTTTATTCATGAGATTTGAGCGTTGCTCGATAGACCAGCATTTATTGCCTAGAGAGCATTTATGAGCCAAATACCTTGCTGTGGGTCTGGAGTCAAATGTAGGCCAGACGAGGCAAGGAAGGTAAATTGGCTAAAGTGATGCTGTGTGACTTGGTATAACAATCGACAGTAGTTGCATGGTCACCATTAGGCTAGCATTTTATTCCACTTCTTTTAAAACTGAATTTAGATTTCATTTTCTGTCATGATGGGATTCAAATCCATGTCACGAGAACAATAATCTGGGATTCTGGATTACTAGTCCAGTAAAATCACCACTACACTGTCATAATCCCTTTATTTGTCTGCAGTTTTCTAGAATGCATCCCACTAAGTGTACAACTCACTTCCTGCAAAAACAGGTCTGTCTTGAATGTAAAATAAGTGAGCCTGTTTTAGCCAGTATTGATCATTCACTTTCTCTTCTCAGGGTATCCCGTACAAGATTGGGAAATTCCCATTTGCTGCCAATAGTAGAGCTAAGACTAACAATGATACAGATGGTCTGGTAAAGATTCTTAGCCATAAAGAAACGGACAGAATGCTTGGAGCGCATATCCTTGGATCTGTAAGTAGCAAAAGCTTTGTGTGTAGATGGGATATAACGGAGTTCCTGAAGTAAATGTGGTTTTCTCTCTTTGAAGGGTGCTGGTGAAATGATCAATGAAGCCACACTCGCTATGGAGTATGGAGCATCATGTGAAGATGTTGCCCGAGTTTGTCATGCTCATCCAGTAAGTGACAGTGGGAAAGGTGGAGTACTGGACAGTGATAGGACTGCACAGATTATTAAAAGCCTGAATTCCCTAAAGTCCTCAGCACACCAACATTGTGCCTGTCTTGAAAGAGCAGTTGTGCTTACTTTATAAATAGTGACCCTATAAATTTCTTGTCCCCAAAATTGAAGCAGTTGTATACCATTTGGCCCATTAAGCCTGCTTCCCCATTCAATACAGATAATGGCTGTTCATGGGCTTTGATTCCACTTTAGTGCCTGCTCCCTGAGACATCGAAATCTGTCTATCTAAGCCTTAAATATATTCAGCAGTGGAGCATCCACAGCCTTCTGGGACAGTGAATTGTGTGAAGAAATGCCTTCTATCTCAATCCCAAATGATCATCCATTTATCTCAAGACTGTGCTGCCCAGGTTCTAACTTGCCCAGCCAGGAAGGAAATAACCTCTCCATCTACCCTGTCCACCTCCTTCCAAATCTTGTTTTAATGAGATTGCCTGTCATTCTTCTGAACTATAAAGAAAGAGACCCAATTTATTCAAACAATTTCTCTCAAGGTTATTTGTGACAACACTACTCCTCCTCCTACAACTCTTAAGAGAGGAACTAAATTTGCTTCTGAACTCAACACTCTGTTGCACATAAGTTTTAAAAAGACTGGTTCCATCTTTGGATTTATCTTAACTGAAAACAAAGTTAATGGCTTTACATATTTCCATGCTTGTTGTAAGCATGACGATATAAACATCTTTCCATTAACACCTCAGTGGTTTGGAATCTTCTGTTTACTTACTAAATGTGAGATTTAGTTACTGTTCTAGAAGGACACTCGCCATCTTATTTTCCTTAAGAGGAAACCTTTCAGAAAGCTCGCCAATACACATCTGCCATGATTTTGAAATCCAACCTCAAATCGATATAATTGATTCACTTCACTTTGCAGAACCATCACTGGCGGATATTCCATATTTATTACCCATGTGGTTACAATTTGAGCTTGACATGACTTCTCACTCCTGACTTTTAAATTTGAGCTCCTGATGCTTAACATGGTTTGCCATAATCAGTTTTTCCCAGTCATTCTCATTGTGGATTGAGATTAATACATGGTCTGCCTACTGAAAAAGAGATGCAAGTTTGTCTTGGCATTACTAGAGATAACTGATCAAGGGATCATCTTAGTTACAAGATTTTGAAAGCATTTTCAACGTCCATGATCTTTGAATAATCATTTGATTACAAGGGTAAGAGTAAACAGTGTAAAGCATGGGTGCTTGTGAACATTGGTGAGACTGTGATAACTCTCTCAATACTGTCTCATCACAATTACAACTTTTTTGCCAATAGTAGTGTTTCCATTTTCACTAATAATCAATAGATTGTGTGCATTTTTACTGTCTTGTTTAATACATTTACTTTTATACAGATTATTTGCATTTCCAAACAACTGAAATCCCACCTCAAGATTCCAGTTTGCTGCTCTCTGCCCCTTAACCTTCATTCACTTCCCAAACTTAGTTTTCTGCTTTATTTCCATATTGTTTGTAAATTTGTATTTGGCTTGGAAACCAAGAGCAGACAAAGTTCTTGTTTCTATCATGAAAGCAATTACTGACAGTTGCCAAGACTCTATGAAACTAGGAAATAAACTGAGTTTCACTCATTGTCTTTTTTTCTATTCCAGACTGTTTCAGAAGCTTTCAGAGAGGCAAACATAGCAGCGTCATTTGGCAAGGCCATTAATTTCTAAAAGACTTCTGATTTGTATATAAACTGTGACTGGAGTCAGAACTGTTAGTAACTTGGCATTGTGATGATGAATGAAGTTATCTGTTGTCTTTAAGCAGAATTGTAATAAATGACTTTTGTCAAATGATGCCACATTACTTGTATTTTAACAGTAATAAAACTGAGGGAATGATGTATAGATTTGATTTCTTTAGTGTCAGTGTTTTGACCCAAAAATTCTTGTGCTCCAGCTGTCTTCCAGGTAAGAGGCTGAGGGGCTTCAAGGAGGACAGAAGGGCCAAAGGAAAGAATTTGAGGGGGAACAGGGATATGACAATTCAATGGAACTGTAGCATGGACAGAAAATGATCATGGAATTGAATATATATGTTTTGAAGTTCTATGGCAATGGGGATGTAGGAGAGTCTGGAATTGTGCCCTTGCAGCTACGCTTTCAAAGTGCAGTTTGTAGAAAACAACTGGATGAACAAACACAGTGCTGGAGAAACTCAGCAGGTCTGGCAGCATCTGTGAAGAGAGAAACAGTTAACATTACAAAGGTGGCACAGTTGGTCAGTGATTAGGACTGCTGCCTCACAGCACCAAGGACCTGGGTTCAGTTCCACACTTGGGTGACTGTCTGTGTGAGTTGTCTCTGGGTGCTCTGGTTTCCTCTCGCAAAGATGCAGAGGTTAGGTGGATTGGCCATGCTAAATTGCCCAGTATCCAGGAATGTGCAGGTTAGTTGGATTAACCATGGGAAATGTTGGGTCACAGATGGTTGGGTCTGGGTGGGATGCTGTATGGAGGGTCGGTGTGGACTCAATGGGCCAAATGGCTTCCATGCTGTAGAAATTCAATGATTGGGTCTGGCTCTTCAGAACCTCTCCACAGTCATGTGTGGTAGGGAATTCCACAAGTTCACTACCCTTTAAAGGAATGTCTCCTTGTCTCAGTACTAAGTGGCCTATCCTGAGACACTACCCGGATTCTAGACTCGCCTGTCCTGTTAAAATTTTAGACATTTCAATAAGATCCACTCTCATCCTTCTGAACCCCAATGTATACCGGCCCAGTCAAACCAGTCAGTCCTGCCATCCCTGGTTATCAGCCTACTGAACTTCAGCTGCACTTTGCTCTATGCCAAGTATATCATCCTTGGGGGTATCAAATGCACACAGTATTTCAGGTGTGGTCTCACTAAGACCCTGTACAACTGCAGTAAGACATGCTTTCTTCTGAACTAAAGTCTCGTTGCAATGAAGGCCAATGTACAATTTGCCTTCTGAATTGCTTGCTGCACTTGCCTGTTAACTTTCATTGACTGGTGTGTAAGGATGCCCAGATATCCCTGTACATCCACATTTCTTAATGTATCACTACTTAAATAATCTTCCTTTCTTTTTCCAACATCAAGGTGTGTAACTTTACATTCAGTCACATTGTGCTGCATCAGCAATGTTTGCCCACTCACTTAACTTGTCTAACTCATCTTGCCGCTTCCTCACAACTCTGTCTGCCCAGTTGTGTTATCAGCAAAATTGAAAATATTAGACTTGCTCTCTTGTCCATCCCTTTCATTTCATGGATAGCTGGGATATTAGCACTTGACCTTGTGATACTGCCTGTCACTCAAAGACCCATTTATTCTAACTCTGCATTTCCTATCTATCAACCAATTCTTGGACCATGCCAATATAACTTCTATTCCCCTATTTGCCAACTAATGCTTTAAAAGGGACTCGATCAAAAGCTTTGCACCACAATTGGATTTATAACCTGGTGTCATGTGACTTTTGAATTTGATTCAACCCATGCTGGCTCTGTCCAATCTAGCTAAAACTTTCCAAATGTTCTGCTATCATCTATTGCAATGGACTCGAGCGGTTTTTCTGCCACTGATGTTAGGCATTTATAGGTCAGCCTCTAATCCCATTTGATTTCCCTAGTACCATTTTCTTACAAATACTGATTTCCTTCAATTCTGCTCTCTCACGAGACCCATGGTTCCCTGACATGTGAAATTTCCCCAGCTCTGATTGTTAGAGACCTAAAGTTGTATTTACTGATATTTTTCTCTTAATATATCTATAGAAGTTTTTGTAGTCAGTTTTATGTTCCCTGCAATTTTACTCTGTGACTCCCCATCTTTATCAAAGTTTTCGTTTTTGTTTCCTAAATTCTACCAATCCTCAGATTTCTTGCTTTTTCTGGCAATTTTGCGTCTCTTTTTGGATCTAATAGTTTTTGTAAGCTGTGATTGGGCCACCCATCCTCTCTTGTATTTGCTCCAGACAGGAGTGAATAATTGTTGTAATCAGGTGTGTGTTCTTTAAATGTGAACCATTGCTTAAGAACCATCAACCCCCGTAGTAAGGTTTCCCAATCTATCATTGCCGATTGTTTGTTTTTCCCTTACTGTCATAGTTCACTTTTATTTTGATTCTGCACTCAAGTTTCAAATTTGACTACTTCATTCTCCATCTTTTTGAAGAATGTTGTGGTTATCTTAGAGTCACACAGTCGTCTCCAAATGACACTGCACAAGACTGAGATAACCTTTTCTTGTTGCACAATATGTCTAGAATAGCAGGTTGTCTTAAGTCTACAACACATTGGCTTAAAACCATCCCCTACCTATCCAGAAAACCTTCCTCTACAATTGTGTAGCAAGTTTGATTTGAGATTAGATCTAATACTTTTTGTAGATCTCAAAGAGGTGACATATAAAATAAGACCAAAGAGCACAGTCGATGCCTTAAATTTGTAATTTTGGATTTAAAATCCAATTGCTCGACTTGCTTCTATGTTTCTTTTCCAATAATATCCAACAAAAGTCTATAAAACTCAGTTTAGAAAATAACATCACTGAATACCCCACTGTCAACATCCTTAGGTTACCAAAGATCATAAACTTGACTGCACTACCCACATAAGAACAGTAGCTACAAGAGCAGTTCAGAGGCAAGAAATACTGCAGCAAGCATCTGTCCACCTGACTCCCCTCAAAGCCTACCACCACCTACAAGACAGAAGTCAGCAGTGTGGTGGAACACAACAATAGTTGGATGACTGCAGCTCTAACAACACTCTAGGCTTACACTTCAAGACAAAATAGCCCCCTTTGCTGGCACCTCTTCCACAAACACCCACTCCCTCCACCGCCGATGTTCAGTAGCAGCAACAAAATGCACTGCAGAAGTTCATTAAAGATCCTTAGACAACACCTTCCAAATGCACAACCAATACCATCTAGAAGGACAAGGGTAGCAGATAAGTAGGTTCATAATCACCAGCAAGTTCCCCTCCAACTCACTCACCATCCTGATTTGGAAATATATTACTGTTTCTTTACTGTCATTGCGTCAAAGTTCTGGAACTGCCTCCCTAACTGCACGGTGTGTCTACCTACACACATGGACTGCAATGGTTCAAGAGGGCAGCTTGCTGCCACTTTGTAAAGGGCAACAAGTGCTCACTTCCTATGTGTGTCCTCCTGTTCTAGACTTTCCAAGAACTGCTTTATCAACTCTTTTGACCATGTTAATACATCTCAATTATATCAACCTTTTAAATTCAAGGGAAAACAAGCTTACTCTAATATTCCATCCTTATCATTTAAGCAGTTTAACTGCTGGATCATTCTGCTCAATCCAGACCATAAGATGTAGAAGGACAAGTAGGCTGATCTTATAATACGCAACACCACTTTTCATCTATCTCCGCCTTGAATTTATTTAATGACTGCAATAAAGAATACCACAGATTCATTGTCCTCTAACAGACTAAATTCCTCTTCATCTCTGTCTTAAAAGTAAGATTCTAAGTTTATGCCATCTAGTCCCAGACTCTCCTATAAGGGGAAACAAACTCTCTGCATCTATCCAGTCAAGTACTCAAATGTTTCATTAAGGCCACCATCATTTTTCTAAATTCCAATGAGTAGAGGCCCAACTTACTCAATCCGTTAATTGGAGTAGCCTGTTCGCAGGTAAAAGGATATCTGATAAGTGGGAGGTTTTTAAGAGTGTGATGACGTGAGTTTAGAGGCATTCTGTTCCTGTTAGAGTGAAGGGTAAAGTTAGTAAGATTAAGGAACAATGGATGAATAAAGATATTGAGGTTCTAGTCTTTACCCAAAGAGTCATGAGCCTGAGGAATTCATTACCAAAGGAAGTAGTTGATGCCAAAACACTGAATGTATTCAAGAGGCAACTATGTATAGCACTTTGGATGAATGAGTTAAAGGTTATGTGGAGAAAGCAGGATTAGGCTATTGAATTGGATGATCAGCCACGATCATGAAGAATGGCAGAGCAGGCTTGAAGGGCTGAATGGCCTGTCCTGCTCCTATCTTCTATGTTTCTATGAATAAAAGAGAATCTTATTTTAGATATGGATAACTTGGTTCAATTGAATCTCTTAATCAATATAAACAGTGTAAGGGTATTCTTAAGGAAAAAAATCAGGAAGGCAAAGAGGGGTATGAGATAGCATTGGCAGATAAGGTTAAAGATAATCCAAAGAGATTCTACGAATACATTAAGAGCAAGAAGGTAACTAGAAAGAGGGTAGGGCCCCTTAAGGATTAAGGAGGTCTTTGTGTTGAACCCCACAAAATGGGAGAATTATTAAATGAGTATTTCATGTCAGTTTTTACCATGGAGAAAGAAATGGAGTATGGAGAATGCAGAGAAATAAACATTGATGTTTTTAAAACAGTTAACATTACAGAAGAGGAAGTTCAGGGGATCTTAGAGAATATAAAGATGGATAAAGCTCTGGGACTTGAACTAATGTATCCTAGAATGTTGTGGGAATTAAGAGGGAAAATAATGAGACCCGTTGCAGAAATATTTGCATCATCTATAACTATGGGTAAAGTGCCTGATGATTGGAGGTTAGCTAATGTTACACCTCTGACTAAGAAAGGTTGTAAGGAGAAACTGGGGGACTATAGACCTGTGAGTCTGACTTTCGTTATGGATAAATTATTGGCAGTGATTATAATAGATCGATTTATGGGCATTTAGAGGGGCAAAAATTCATTAGGGTTAGTCAGCATGGCTTTGTGCAAAGGAAATTGTGACTCACAAACTTGATTGAGTTTTTTGAAGATGTTACCAAAAAGATTGATGAGGGCAGAGCAGTAGACCTTGTTTACTTGGACTTTAGTAAAGCCTTTGACAAGGTTCCACAGGGTAAACTAATTAGTAAAGTTCAGTACAAGGGATTCAGGGTGAGCTCGGCAATTGTATAGATAATTAGCTACACAACAGGACACAGAGATTGGTGGTGGAGTGTTGCTTTTATGGCTGGAGGCCTGTCACTAGTGGTGTTCCACAGGGTTTGGTTCTGGGTCATCTATTGTTTGTCAGTTATATGATTTTAATGAGAATATAATTAGTAAGTTTGCAGATGACAACAAAATTGGTGGCGTAGTAGACAGTGAAGAAGGTTTTCTTGATTACAAAGGGATCTTGATCAAATGGATCAATGGGCTGAAAAATGGCAGATGGAGTTCAGTCTGGATAAATGTGAGGTATTGCATTTTAGTAAAACAAACAGGGAGCAGGACTTATACAATTGATGTTAGGGCCTTGAGTAGTGTTGGAGAACAGAGGGACCTAAGGGTGCAGGTATATAATTTTTTGAAGTTTGCATCACATACAGAAAATTGATTAAAAAGGCGTTTAGCACGCTTGCCTTCATTGCTCAGTATTTTTAGTATAGAAGTTGGGAAACCATATTGAGGTTGTACAGAACAGCGGTGAGGCCTCTTCTGGAATACTGTGTCCAGTTCTGGTCTCACAGTTATAGGAAGGATATTATCAAGTTGGACAGGGTTCAGAAGAGATTTACCAGGATGTTGCCAGGTTCGGAAGGTTTGAGTTATGAAGAAAGGCTAGGACATTTTCCACTGGAGCATAGGAGATTGACAAGCGACCTTATAAAAGTTTATAAAATAATGAGGGGTATACACAGGTTAATGGTAGTTGTCTTTTCTTTAGGATGGGGGGGGGGTTCTAAGACTAGGGGCACATTTTTAAGGTGAGAGGAAAAAGATTTTAAAAAGAAATGGAGCAAAATTTTTACATAGAGGGTGGTTTGCATGTGGAATGACCTTCCTGAGGAAGTGGTAGATGTGGGTACAATTACAATGTTTAAAAGACATTTGGATAAGCATATGAATAGGAAAGGTTTGGAGGGACATGGGCCAGGAGCAGGTAGGTTGGACTAGTTTAGTTTGGGATTATGCTCAGCATGGACTGGTTGGATCAATGTTTCTGTGCCGAATGACTCTGATTCTCCTCATAAGAAAATCCCTCCATACATGGTATAATCTTAGTGAACCTTCTTTGGACTGCTTCCAATGCTAGTATATCCTTCATAAGATAAGAAAAAAACTGTTCAGAGTATTCCAACTATGATCTAACTAATTCAGAGATAGTAAGAACTGCCAATGCTGGAGTCAGTAATAACACAGTGTGGAGCTGGAGGAACACAGCAGACCAGGCAGCATCAGAGAAGCAGAAAAGTTAACATTTTGGGTTGGGTCCCTTATTCAGAAATTTCAGTTCCACACTGTGTTATCTGTGATCTAACTAATGATCTAACTAACTAATAATGGTTTTAACAAGACTACCTTATATTTCATTTCCTTCAAAATGAAGTCCAATATGGGGCCATCTTGACTGCAGCTCCACTGTTGTCCACACTGCTTGCAAGAACATCCAGACTGTTGGATAATTGTCAGGGCCAAGGCTCCTCCAATGCTAGATAGCAAGGTGTGGAGCTGGATGAACACAGCAGGCTGAGTAGGAAAGTTGACGTTTCAGGCCTGAAGGGTCTAGGCCTGAAACATCAGCCTTCCTGCTCCTAAGATGCTGCTTGGTCTGCTGTGTTCATCCAGCTCCACACCTTGTTATCTCGGATTCTCCAGTATCTGCAGTTCCTATTATCTCTGAAACAATTTTAGCTCCTCCAATGCTACTGCCTGGGTTCTCATATCTGCCTCACCTGCATGATGCGAATTTGAATTACCTGGACTGAGGACCGTTACCAGCTCCTGGTGCAAAGTTTCCAGGGCATTTTTCCATTCCCTTATGTTGCACAGGTCTGCAGTTCAGACCCCAGCTCTTCAACTCAGATCTAAAGTTCCTTGAGCTACAAATGCTTGTGTCTCCACAAACCTCTGGCTCCAAACAGTGCCTGTATACACACCAGCTTCTGCCCTGCCCCTGCAACTGGCAGTGTTGGTATGGCTTCTCTAGTTCAGTATCAGATAAAAAGTGACCCTTTAAGTATAGTGTTGCAGGGCAGGACAAAGATGGCAAGATAGAAAATAAAGTGCAGATGATGGAAATCTGAAACGAAAACAGAAGGAGCTGGAAAAGTACGTTAGGTATGGCAACATCCGTGGAGAGAAAGCAGAGTTAACACTTTGGATTTGGTGATCCTTCTTCAGAGCTGTTTAGTGGAGATGATAATTTGTGGTTTGAACAATCAGATATTTGTGCAGCAGGTCCTGGGAATTGGGACAAAGACTTGTGAGCAAGCTTGTGGAAACTGTCCCTGCTTGATAATAGAGTGAAGGTCTCGACTCAGACAGCTCAAGATGCCCCACAATAGAGGCAGTGATGTGAATAACAGGGATTTCTGTGAACAGATCACGGCATACTTGCCCTTATGCAGGAATCTACTGGATCACAATGTGGATCCTAGCTCCAAGAGTCACTACTGGTTCCAGATTCGAATCCTGATCTCCTTTGTGCTTCACCCTGGGTTTTGTGAGTACATCTGCTCTGCTCTGGGTTCTTTCCCCACTCCGCTCCAGATTATTTCCCCATTCCACTCTGGGTTCAATTCTATTTTTATGATTTAGGGCAGCATGGTGACTCAGTGGTTAGCACTGCAGCCTCACAGCATCAGGGACCCGGATTCAATTCAACCGTCGCGTAACTGTCTGTGTGGAGTTTGCACATTCTCCCTGTGTCTGTGTGGGTTTCCTCTGGGTGCTCCGGTTTTCTCCCACAGTCCAAAGATGTGCAGGTAAGGTGGATTGGCCATGCTAAATTGCCTGTAGTGTTCAGGGGTGGGTCTGGGTGGGATGCTGCAAGGGGCAGTGTGGACTTGTTGGGCCAAAGGGCTTGTTTCCACACTGCAGGGAATCTAATCTAATCACTCCACTCTGGGTTCTTTCCTCACTCCACTCCGTGTTATTTCCCTGCTCCACTCTGGGTTATTTCCCTACTCCGCTCCAGGCTATTTCCCCAATCCGCTCCAGGCTATTTTTCCTAGGATGGTGACAGCGAGCACGAGGGGGCATAGCTTTAAATTGAGGGGTGAAAGATATAGGACAGATGTCAGAGGTAGTTTCTTTACTCAGAGATTAGTAAGGGAATGGAACGCTTTGCCTGCAATGGTAGTAGATTCGCCAACTTTAGGTACATTTAAGTCGTCTTTGGATAAGCATATGGACGTACATGGAATAGTGTAGGTTAGATGGGCTTGAGATCGGCACGACAGGTCGGCACATCGAGGGCGGAAGGGCCTGTACTGTGCTGTAATGTTTTATGTTCTATATTATTTCCCCGCTCCACTCTGGGTTATTTCCCCACTCCGGTCTGGGTTATTTCCCCGCTCCACTCCAGGTTATTTCCCCACTCCACTCTGGGTTATTTCTCCAGTCCGGTCCGGGTTATTTCCGCGCTCCACTCCGGGTTATTTCACCGCTCCACTCCGGGTTATTTCTTCGCTCCGGTCCGGGTTCCATTCGCGCTCCGCTCCGGGTTATAATTCGCGCCCCACGCCGGGTTTTGTGGGTGTCCCGGCTGGTGATGATGGCGGCGGGAGGTAACGGCCTTTCCCCGAATCGCTCCAAAGATCTTCTGAGGGCGGAGAGCGGCCTTGGTGAGAAGAAGAAGAGCAGGAGGGAGTGGGGTCGGAGGGTCTAGGCCTGAAACGTCAGCTTTCCTGCTCGGCCTGCTATGTTCTTCCAGCTCCGCCCATTGTAATCTCTGATATTTTTTTCGGCAGGTTTCAGGCAGAGCCTCGTGGTGGATCCAGCTCATTCCCGGAGTTTAACCCGGCCCCAGATCGTCAGGGTCGGAAGAAGCAGCGGTGAGTGCCCCCCCCCCCGCCTCCCCGACACAACACCGAACGCCCCTCAATATCCCGAAACTCCCACCACCCAACACCTAACCCCCAACAACACCTAACCCCTCCCCCACCCCCACAACACCTAACCCCCTCCCCCACCCCCACAACACCTAACCCCCTCCCCCTCCCCCACCCCCCAACAACACCTAACCCCCCCTCCCACCCCCCAACAACACCTAACCCCCCCTCCCACCCCCCCACAACACCTAACCCCCCCCCACAACACCTAACCCCCCCCTCCACCCCCCAACAACACCTAACCCCCCCCACAACACCTAACCCCCCTCCCCCCCCCAACAACACCTAACCCCCTCCCCCCCCAACAACACCTAACCCCTCCCCCCCCCAACAACACCTAACCCCTCCCCCACCCCCACAACACCTAACCCCCTCCCCCACCCCCACAACACCTAACCCCCTCCCCCTCCCCCACCCCCCAACAACACCTAACCCCCCCTCCCAACCCCAACAACACCTAACCCCCCCTCCCACCCCCCAACAACACCTAACCCCCCCCACAACACCTAACCCCCCCCCCACCCCCCAACAACACCTAACCCCCCCCACAACACCTAACCCCCCCCTCCCACCCCCCAACAACACCTAACCCCCTCCCCCCCCAACAACACCTAACCCCCTCCCCCCCCACAACACCTAACCCCCTCCCCCCCCACAACACCTAACCCCCCCTCCCCCCCCCAACAACACCTAACCCCCTCCCCCCCCCCAGAACACCTAACCCCCTCCCCCCCCAAGAACACCTCACCCCCCTCCCACACACCCCCAACAACACCTAACCCCCCTTCCCCCATCCCCCAACAACACTTAATCCCCCTCCCTCCAACAACACCTAACCCCCTCCCCTACCCCCAAACAACACCTAATCCCCCACCCCCCAACAACACCTAACCCCCTCCCCCACCCCCCAACAACACCTAACCCCCTCCCCCACCCCCCATCAACACCTAACCCCCTCCCCCTCCCCCCCAACAACACCTAATCCCCCTCCCCCCCCCAACAACACCTAATCCCCCTCCCCCCCCCCAACAACACCTAATCCCCCTCCCCCCCCCAACAACACCTAATCCCCCCCCCCAACAACACCTAACCCCCCCCTCCCACCCCCCAACAACACCTAACCCCCCCTCCCACCCCCCAACAACACCTAACCCCCCCCACAACACCTAACCCCCCCCACAACACCTAACCCCCTCCTCCCACCCCCCAACAACACCTAACCCCCTCCCCCCCCCCAACAACACCTAACCCCCTCCCCCCCCCCCAACAACACCTAACCCCCTCCCCCCCCCAACAACACCTCAACCCCCTCCCCCCCAAGAACACCTCACCCCCCTCCCACACACCCCCAACAACACCTAACCCCCATCCCCCAACAACACTTAATCCCCCTCCCTCCAACAACACCTAACCCCCTCCCCTACCCCCAAACAACACCTAATCCCCCTGCCCCCACCCCCCAACAACACCTAACCCCCTCCCCCACCCCCCATCAACACCTAACCCCCTCCCCCTCCCCCCCCAACAACACCTAATCCCCCTCCCCTCCCCCCCCAACAACACCTAATCCCCCTCCCCTCCCCCCCAACAACACCTAATCCCCCTCCCCCCCCCCAACAACACCTAATCCCCCCCCCAACAACACCTAATCCCCCTCCCCCCCCCAACAACACCTAATCCCCCTCCCCCCCCCAACAACACCTAATCTCCCCCCCCAACAACACCTAATCTCCCCCCCCCCCAACAACACCTAATCCCCCTCCCCCCCCCCAACAACACCTAATCCCCCTCCCCCCCCAACAACACCTAATCCCCCTCCCCCCCCCAACAACACCTAATCCCCCTCCCCCCCCCAACAACACCTAATCTCCCCCCCCCCCAACAACACCTAATCTCCCCCCCCCCCACAACACCTAATCCCCCTCCCCCCCCCCCAACAACACCTAATCCCCCCCCCCAACAACACCTAATCCCCCCCCCCAACAACACCTAATCCCCCCCCAACAACACCTAATCCCCCCCCCCCAACAACACCTAATCCCCCCCCCCAACAACACCTAATCCCCCCCCCCCAACAACACCTAATCCCCCCCCCCAACAACACCTAATCCCCCCCCCAACAACACCTAATTCCCCCCCCCTAACAACACCTAATCCCCCCGCCAACAACACCTAATCCCCATCCCCCCCCAACAACACCTAATCCCCATCCCCCCCAACAACACCCCACCCCCCCCAATAACACCTAATCCCCACCCCCCCCAGTAACACCTAATACCCACACCCCCAACACCTAATCCCCCCCCCCCCAACAACACCTAATCCCCATCCCCCCCCAACATCACCTAACCCCCCCAACACCTAATCCCCACCCCCCCAATAACACCTAACCCCCACCCCCTCCAACAACACCTAACCCCCACCCCCCCAACAACACCTAACCCCCCTCCCCCCCCAAGAACACCTAACCCCCCTCCCCCCCCAAGAACACCTAACCCCCCTCCCCCACCCCCCCAACAACACCTAACCCCACACCCCCCAACAACACCTAACCCCCTCCTCCACCCCGCCAACAACACCTAACCCCACACCCCCCAACAACACCTAACCCCCTCCTCCACCCCGCCAACAACACCTAACCCCACCCCCCCAACAACACCTCACCCCCTCCCACACACCCCCAACAACACCTCACCCCCTCCCACACACCCCCAACAACACCTAATCCCCCACCCCCCAACAACACCTAATCCCCCACCCCCCAACAACACCTAACCCCACCCACCCCAACAACACCTCACCCCCAACAACACCTAATCCCACCCCTAACAACACCTAATCCCCCCCCCTAACAACACCTAATCCCCCCGCCAACAACACCTAATCCCCATCCCCCCCCAACAACACCTAATCCCCATCCCCCCCCCAACAACACCTAACCCCCCCAACACCTAATCCCCACCCCCCCCATAACACCTAATCCCCACCCACCCCATAACACCTAATCCCCACCCCCCCCAATAACACCTAATCCCCACCCCCCCCATAACACCTAATACCCACACCCCCAACAACACCTAATCCCCCCCCAACAACACCTAATCCCCATCCCCCCCCAACATCACCTAATCCCCCCAACACCTAACCCCCACCCCCTCCAACAACACCTAACCCCCACCCCCTCCAACAACACCTAACCCCCACCCCCCCAACAACACCTAACCCCCCCCTCCCCCCCCAAGAACACCTAACTCCCCTCCCCCCCCAAGAACATCTAACCCCCCTCCCCCACCCCCCCAACAACACCTAACCCCACACCCCCCAACAACACCTAACCCCACACCCCCCAACAACACCTAACCCCCTCCTCCACCCCGCCAACAACACCTAACCCCACCCCCCCAACAACACCTCACCCCCTCCCACACACCCCCAACAACACCTCACCCCCTCCCACACACCCCCAACAACACCTAACCCCCCCCACCACCCAACAACACCTAATCCCCCACCACCCAACAACACCTAATCCCCCACCACCCAACAACACCTAATCCCCCACCACCCAACAACACCTAATCCCCCACCACCCAACAACACCTAACCCCACCCCCCCCAACAACACCTCACCCCCAACAACACCTAATCCCCCTCCCCCCAACAACACCTAACCCCCCCCACCCCCCAACAACACTTAATCCCCCACCCCCCAACAACACCTAATCCCCCTCCCCCCCCCCCAACAACACCTAACCCCCTCACCCCCCCCCCAACAACACCTAACCCCCTCACCCCCCCCCAACAACACCTAACCCCCTCACCCCCCCCCCAACAACACCTAACCCCCTCACCCCCCCCCCCAACAACACCTAATCCCCATCCCCCCCCAACAACACCTAACCCCCACCCCCCAACACCTAATCCCCATCCCCCCCCCCCAACAACACCTAACACCCACCCCCCAACACCTAATCCCCATCCCCCCCCAACAACACCTAATCCCCACCCCCCGCAACAACACCTAATCCCCACCCCCCGCAACAACACCTAATCCCCACCCCCCGCAACAACACCTAATCCCCACCCCCCCCCAACAACACCTAATCCCCATCCCCCCAACAACACCTAACCCCCACCCCCCAACCCTAATCCCCCCACCCCCCCAACAACACCTAACCCCTCCCCCACCACCCAAACAACACCTAACCCCTCCCCCACCACCCAAACAACACCTAACCCCCTCCCCCTCCCAGCCAACAACACCTAATCTCCCCCCCCCAACAACACCTAACCCCCTCCCCCACCGCCCCAACAACACCTAACCCCCACCCCCCCAAAAACACCTAACCCCCTCCCCCACCCCCCCAACAACACCTAACCCCCTCCCCCACCGCCCCAACAACACCTAACCCCCTCCCCCTCCCCCCCCAACAACACCTAATCCCCCCCACAACACCTAATCCCCCTCCCCCCCCCAACAGCACCAAACCCCCACCCCCCCAACAGCTAACCCTCACCCCCCCAACAACACCTAACCCTCACCCTCACCCCCCAACAACACCTAACCCCCACCCCCACATCCCAACAACACCTAACCCCCTCCCCCTCCCAGCCAACAACACCTAATCCCCCCCCCCAACAACACCTAACCCCCTCCCCCCCCCCCCAACAACACCTAACCCCCTCCCCCTCCCCCACCGCCCCAACAACACCTAACCCCCTCCCCCTCCCCACCACCCCAACAACACCTAACCCCCTCCCCCTCCCCCTCCCCCCCAACAACACCTAACCCCCCTCCCTTACCCTCCCCAACAACACCGAACCCCACCCTCCCCAACAACACCAAACCCCCCCCACCTCCCCAACAACACCTAACCCCCCACCACCCCAACGCCTCACCCAACCCCCCAACAACACCTAATCCCCTCCCCCAACCCCCCAACAACACCTAACCCCCAACGCCTAATCCCCTCCCCCACCCCCCCAACAACACCTAACCCCCAACGCCTAACCCCCTCCCCCACCCCCCGTACAGCGCCTAACGCCCTCCCCCACCCACCCAACAACGCCTAACCCCCTCCCCCACCACACCCTTATCCCCCTCCCCCATTTCCCCCTCCCCACTGCACGCCTATCCGTTAACCGCCTCCCCCAAACCCCTGCCGATTATCTTTAAAACCCTTCCACTCCCCCCCGCGCCCCCCCCCCCCCGCCGCAACTCTCAACACGGTCCCTTTCTCTTCTCCACCCCCCTTCCCCATTCTCTTCCACACCACCCCCCCTATGTCCCCTTCCCTATCTCCTGAGACATCACTCCGAGCCTGCTCCCAGAAGTTATTGGGGCTGTGAAGGGAACACTTGGCTGGCAGCAGTCATTGTGCCAGTATAGTAATTACTGCTCTGAGACCCACTCTGCCAGGCTCCAAGAAACACTGTCACCCTCTCTCCAGGCGACATCTCATTCATGACAGTTCAAACATTGCCATCTCTGATACCACCCAGCATGCTTAAATTTTCACGTGTACCTGTCCTGCTTTGATTCCAGTATTGGACAGACTGCAGAACTTCTTGCCACAGATGGCCAGAGCAAATCAGGAACTCTTAAAGCAGATGGAGATATCCAAACCGGGTCACTTTGACATTGAGAATATAGAGGATTGTCCCGATAAGGTGATTGAAATGGTGAGTGAGCGGCACGGATGATAAACGCTGACACCCATGCTATTGTCATTTGTTGATAATGCTCTCAGCAGGGGTAGTTAATGATTACAGAGTACGTTGCATTGTTGTCTATTTACTGTTTTCTCTCTCTACATCTGAAGGGAGAGCTTTAAAATCCTGAGACATTTTGACCGTTTTTGGGAGAGGTGGAACCTGGACGTGTTGCATCCCAACAGTCTTGTGAGAGGCCGCCTGGATTTAAACTAGATTAGCCAGGACTAGGGAGGGTGGAGCTGTCACAATAAGTTAAGGGGAGCAAAAGTGAGATGGAACTAAAATTTGAAACAGGAGTGAGTGTATGTGGAAGGCATTGGAAATGAAGGCTACATGTTAAAAGTTAATTAGAATGTATTTTCATGTAAGGAGTCTGAGCATTAAGACAGATGGGTTCCGGGTACAGATAAACACATGGCAGAATGATATCATAGCTATCAGCCAGACTTGGCTTTAAGATGAACAGGACTGACAGCTCAACATCCTCGATTTAGACAAGGTTGGAAGGAGGTAGAAAAGAGGGAATTTGCAATATTGATCGGGAATTTATGAGTGGAGTGAAGAGGATAACTTGGAAGGATCATCAATTGATGCCAAGTGGGTAGAAGTAGAAATAAAAATAAGCACAAAAGAGGCGATGATGCTGCTGGGAATTGTTCCCTCTAATTTTATTACCAGCGGCACAGGCCTCTCAAACCCATGTGCAGCAACAAGTTCCAGAATCAAAAATCAATGCAGTGATTGCCTAGTGTAGAACATCAGAGCAGCTGCATGCGTAGCTTAAAGAGAACATTGCAGTTGGATTTGTACTGTAGACCCCCTCCCCCACCAAACAGTCGGGGAGAGAGAGAGGATCAAATATTTAATCAAATTTCAGGCTAGTGTAAGGCAGTAATTGTAGGTGATTTTAACTATTCAGATATTAACTAAGATATGTGGAGGGCAAGGTAGAGAAGAAGCAAAATTCTTAAAATGTAACCTTTTTAGATAATGCAGGCAGTTCCTGAGTTGCAGTCAGGTTCTGTTTTTGAGTAAGTTTGCAAATTGATTTGTGTGCAGGTCAGAACGTGAAGCAGGATGATATAAAATAACTGTTAGTAAGTGTGCGGAAGTGTTCATAAGACCATAAGACACAGGAGTGGAAGTAAGGCCATTTGGCCCATCAAGTCCACTCCGCCATTTAAATCATGGCTGATGGGCATTTCACCACCACTTCCCTGCACTCTCCCCGTAGCCCTTGATTCCTTCTGAGATCAACAATTTGTCGATCTCTGCCTTGAAGGCATCCAACGTCCCGGCCTCCACTGCTCTCCGTGGCAATGAATTCCACAAGCCCACGACTCTCTGGCTGAAGAAATGTCGTCTCATTTCAGTTTTAAATTTACCCCCTCTAATTTTAAGGCTGTGCCCGTGGGGTCCTAGTCTCCCCGCCTAACGGAAACAACTTCCTAGCATCCACCCCTTCTAAACCGTACATTATCTCGTAAGTTTCTATTAGATCTCCCCTCAACCTTCTAAACTTTCATGAGTACAATCCCAGGATCCTTAGCCGTTCATCATATGTTAAACCTACCATTCCAGGGATCATGCGTGTGAATCTCCGCTGGACACGGCCCAGGGCTAGTATGCCCTTCCTGAGGTGTGGGGCCCAAAATTGGACACAGTATTCTAAATGGGGCCTAACTAGAGCTTTATAAAGCCTCAGAAGCACATCGCTGCTTTTATATTCCAACCCTCTTGAGATAAACGAGAACATTACATACGCTTTCTTAATTACGGACTCTACCTGCAAGTTAACCTTTAGAGAATCCTGGACCAACGCTCCCAGATCCCGGATCCCAAATCCTGCTTTACGAATTTTCTCACCATTTAGAAAATAGTCCATGCCTGTATTTTTTTTCCAAAGTGCGAAACCTCACATTTACTCACATTGAATTTCATCAGCCATTTCTAAATCTGTCTGCAGCTTCCCCACCACTTCAGTACTACCTGCCTGTCCACCTATCTTTGTATCATCGGCAGAGTTCGCCAGAATGCCCCTAGTCCCTTCATCCGAATCATTTAATGTATAAGGTGAACAGCTGCGGCCCCAACACTGAACCCTGCGGGACACCAATTGTCACCGGTTGCCATTCCAAAAAAGAGCCTTTTATCCCAACTCTCTGTCTCTTCTGTCAGACAGCCAATCCTCAGTCCAAGCCAGTAGCTCACCTCGAACACCATGGTCCCTCACCTTGCTCAGCAGCCTCCCATGAGGCGCCGTATCAAAGGCCTTTTGGAAGCCTAGATAGATAACATCTACTGGGTTTCCCTGGTCTAATATACTCGTTACCTCTTCAAAGAATTCTAACAGGTTTGTCAGGCACAACCTCCCTTTACTAAATCCGTGCTGACTTGTTCTAATCTGACCCTGCACTTCCAGGAATTTAGAAATCTCATCCTTGACAATGGATTCTAGAATTTTACCAACTACCAAGGTTCGGCTAATCGGCCTGTAATTTTCCATCTTTTGCCTTGATCCTTTCTTAAACGGTTGGGGGGGGCGGGGTTACAACAGCAATTTTCCAATCATCTTGAACTTCCCCTGACTCCAGTGATTTTTGAAAGATCACGACCAAAGCCTTCACTATTTCCTCCCCCACCTCCCTCAGAACTTTGGGATGTAGGCCATCGGGGCCAGGAGATTTCTCAATTTTTAGACCTTTTAACTTTTCTAGCACTTTCTCTTTTGTAATGCCTACTGTACTCAACTCTGCCCCCGGCTCTCCCTAATTGTTGGCGTACTACTCATGTCTTCCACTGTGAAGATTGACGCAAAGTACTTATTAAGTTCTTCAGCTATTTCCTTATCTCCCATCACTAGCCTTCCAGCATCAATTTGTCAGCCCATTGTGTCAGAACTTTAAAATTAATGTTAATATACCGTTGTATGGGATCGCATTCATAAGCACAAGTGCTTGTAAGTTGGGAATTCATTGTACGTAGAAAACCCAACTAGGGAGGGGGTTAGTTCCAGAGCTAATATTCGGAAATGAATCCGAACAGATGGCAGATGTATCAGTAAAGAAGCGTTTTAGAAATAATGAACATAAGTCTGTTAGACTTAATATGCTTTTGGAAAAGGGTAAAGGTGGGCAGGGAATAAAATTCTAAACTGTGGAAAAGCTAACTTTATTTAGATAGGATACAGTTTAGCCCAGTTGTACTGGGACCATTTTAAAACTGTCAAAAGCAGTAGGTGGCATTCAAAGAGGGAATTGTGAGAGTACAGGGCAGGTATGTTCTTATGAAAACACAGGGTAGGACCAGGGCAGGGAATCCTGGCTGTCACGTGACATTAAGAGAAAAGAGAAGTTTATTGTAGACACCGAGTGCTGAATGTGGCAGAGTTTCTTTGAGGGGTATGAAACAGGCATGGTAGGAGCATGAAAAGGAAGCTGGGAAAGCCAAAATTCTGCATGAAAAAGCATTCGAGGATAGAATAAATTAAACTAAAGAAAGTGTTATTTAAAAATATAAAGAGCAACTAGGGAAACATTAGGGACCAAATAGACAATCTGTGTGTGAACCCAGTAAAATGTGGACACAGTTCTGCATGAATGCTTAGAAGGTTCTTCATAATGGAAAAGGACAACATGGTTATAGGCATCAACATGTTTGAAATGTTAGATTTATATGGAGAGAAGGTGCTATTGGGTTTTGTACCCTCAGAAATGGATAAATCTCCGGGCATAGATCTTGTATCCCAAGCTGTTAAAGGCAAAGAAGAACATAACTGGAGCCCTGGCATCAAATTTCAAATCCTCTTTGGACACAGTAAAGGTGCCAGAGGACTGCTACTATCTTTCCCATCATTAAAAATGGGAGGAAGTGATAGCTGGGAAATTACAGGCCAGTGAGTCTAACTTCACTGATAGTAGGAACTGCAGATGCTGGAGAATCTGAGATAATGAGGTGTAGACCTGGATGAACACAGCAGGCCAAGCAGCATCAGAGAAGCAGGAAGGCTGATGTCTTGGGCCTAGATCCTTCTTCTGAAGAAGGATCTCGGTCCAAAACATCAGCCTTCTGCCCCTCTGATGCTGCTCGGCCTGCTGTGTTCGTCCAGCTCTAAACCTTGTTATCTCAGTCTAACTTAGATGTTGGACAAGTTGTTAGACATAATTTTGAGGGACAGGCTATATCTGCACGTGGAGAGAACAGGGAACATTAGCATGGATTTATTGAGAGGTCATGTTTGACAAATAAAGTCTGTCATGGCAAACTTGTCTAGAAAGTAAAAGCCCATGGGGGATCCAAGGCAAGGTGACACATTGCTTCCAAAGTTGTTTGAGTGGCAGGAAGCAGAGATGATAATACAGGGGTGGTAATACTGTAGCAAAAAGTGTGTTTCTACTGGGGTTCTGCAGAGCTTGGTGTTGGTGCCTTGCTGTTTGTGATGCACTTTAATGATTTAGACTTCAACGTAGCAGGGTGTAATCGGGAAGTTTATGGACGATATTATAATTTGCAGGATAGCAAATAGTATGGAGGATAGCTGTAGAGCAAAGCAACAACTGGTCAGGTAGGCATAGTAGTGGCAAATGGAGTTCAGTCCAGAAAAGTGGAAGCATTTAAAGAGCGCTAAGAAGTCAATGGGTTATATCGAGCGATAGGTCCTGGAAAGTAATGAAGATATGAGACATCTGATTTGATTATCCACAAATACCTGACGGTAGCTGAGGCAAAGAATGCAAAAACAAGGAGATTGTGCTGGAACTTTATAAAACACTAAATAAAAACCAAAAGAACTGCGGATGCTGTAAATCAGGAACAAAAACAAAGTTTCTGGAAAAGCTCAGCAGGTCTGGCAACATCTGTGAAGGAGAAAACAGAGTTAACAATTCGGGTCCGGTGAACCTTACTGAGTTCTTTTTCTGAAGAAGAAGGGTCACTGGACCCAGAACGTTAACTCTGTTGTTTCATTCACGGATGCTACCAGACCTGCTGAGCTTTTCCAGCAACTTCTTTATGGGCCACAACTGCATGCAATTTTTATAGGAAAGATGTGATTGCGATGGAGGGGGTGCAGAGGGGATCTACCAGGATGCTTCCTGGGCTGGAGGATCTGAGTTATGAGGAAGGATTGGATAGGCTGGAGGATGTCCTTTTGAGCAGTGAAGGTTGAGAAGGGACGTGATAGAGATGTATAAGATTATGAGATGTAACGAAAGGATGGATAGGAAAGCAGTTTTTCCATTAGTAGAAGAGTTATCATCTGGGGGAATAGAACTGAGGTAAGGTGCAGAAGGCTAAGACGTGAATTGAGGATAATTTTTTTCTGACTCAAAGAGACTGGAACACACTGTCTGAAAGGGTGGTTGAGTCAGACATTTAAGCTCAACATTTAAGTACTATTTAGATATTCACTTACATTTCCATAGCCTCCAAGGGCCTAGACCAAAAGCTGAAAAATGAGATGTGTAGTTAGGTCTTCATTGATTGTTACAGTCTTCTGTATGATGATTCTTTCCCTTGCCCCTCCTCTCTCGGCTCTTCCAGTTCCCCATCCTCTTACCCATAATCCCGACCCTGACCTCTCTGCAATTTGTCTGTGTGCCTGTCTTATTACCCCTCAGTTGTCTTCTCTTTTTCTTTCTCCCTCACTTACCCCTCTCTGAAACACATTCCCACCTCACCCTCCATGATCTAAAACCTCTGGAACATCTTTGTTTACTTTGCCCTCACTTATTCCCCTCCACCCTCTGAACATGCCCCGTCTCACCTTCCCACCCGAACCACTTTCCACAGTCTTAACATACTACATGCCCAGTTCTTCCCTGACACTTCTTTTACCTGTTGTACTGTTTCAGAATGTGTCTCTGTTTGAGATGAATGATTCTGATGAAAGTGGAGATGAAAAATTAACTTCTGAGGATGAGGATTCTCAGTGCGAGAGTGATTTGCTTGGGGAAGTTACTGAAGCAAATCTCAAGCTACACAGAACCCAGAGACAAAAGAAATGTAGAATAGAAGTTCTGTCAAGTGATGGCAACCATTAATTATCCAAAGGAGCCTGGATTACGGTCATTAATTTCTTCATGTTTTAAAAGGGATGCAAGTGATGCCATGTACTGCATGATTCGATTGTTCAGTCCTCAGACTCACTATTAACAGTCACACTGGACCCAGCAGCAATCACTAACGTGTCTGAATGGATTACTAGAGCATCCATCTTAGCCAAGAGACTGATACTTCCAGATCAATTATCTTGCAAAGGAATGGGCCAAATGAATGACTTTCCAGCGAAGTAGCACCCCACACCCGTCATTGCATGTTATTTGTATACCTCATGTCAGCTGGTGCACATTCAATGGCCAGTCAAAACAGGCAGCCTCTGGATATAACAGTGCCTGATGGTCCTGACCATTATGGGTCTGCTCTTCTTGTGAACCATTTCTAATGGAAATAATTTCACCAAATGCCCTGGTACTGAAGAAACTGAAAAAAAGCCCTCTGGTATAATAAGCTCTGGTTTAGTGTTAAGCTCCGCTATGACCAGGAAATAGATGAACTAAGTTAATGCTACCCATTTGATCCAGTCAGTTTATGGCGTTAGAGATGTTGAAAAGAGAATTGACAAGTGTTGTAGTTTTTGAAAAGTGAATCAGTAAAATGAGCACAATTTTGTAAAAATGACATTTGAGGTGATAACCAAACATGTATGAGAATCTGTACACTGGGAGTATTTACCAAATCAACCCATTTCCTGGCACAGCTAATGAAAACTGATAGCTCACCTTGCTGAGAAATCTTCGTAATTATGAGCTGGTGGATAATTTTGCTCAATTCCAGTAGATCATTAAAGCAATGTCCTGTAACTTTATTTTTAGAAAATACCAATTTATATTTTGATATACCATGTAAAGTGATTTGACAGTGACAGTACTATATCCTGTAATCATTATAAACAATCTTGAGTATTATAATCCTTGTGAACAGACTGACTGACTTGCTAAGCCTATGTTACAAATTCACTGGCTCAGGGATGTGCTTTGTCTGCAACACTGATCACTTCTCAATTTGGTAGCAGATCTTCTTCAAATAATTCATAGCAGATTGCAGCTGTAGGTGCTAATTTGATTCCATGATAGCATTCAAACATTTATCACTTCTGTCTGTCTTGCAACACCAGATCGGACAAGCAACCCACTTCTGTCATCGACATCTCCTGATCCTGACCCAGCTTATTGATGCATTTTTTTTTCTCTGCCTTTGTGTTTGAAGATACTTCTTCGAGCTCTATAACCTAATGCATTTTTCTATCAAATCTGACTGCAGGAAACCTGGTAGAAAGGTGGTTCAGCTGATCTTTGCTGTCTGCAATCTCATCACTTGTGCATGGCTAATTGAATTTTTTTTCTTTATTCCTCATTCTTCTCCAAAAGCCCCACCCTCTTGAGTCACCTCCTTAGCATTCAGTAAGGAACTGAGCAGCTCTGGTTTCTTGTGGTTTAGTGACACATTCTGATTCTGCATGTGTGGAGTTGTTTTCTGCCTAGTTGTTGCAGTTTCTGCACATGCACTTCTTGTCCAGGTTCAAATGGTGGAATTGTTAGTTGTCATGAACCTGTGTCCAGCAGAGGGTGTAAAACTCTGATAAGTGTGAATGAAGTGCTCTTCCTCACTGGGGAAGGTTAGCCAGTGTGGTTTCCACCTGTTGTCTGGGTGAAGCTTCTTTCATTTGCATCCAAAAGTTCCAAATTACCAAGAAAGATTCCTTGTGAAGGATGTATAAGTAAGGATAGTGAAAAACTGATTAAACTAGGGTTGAGAGAAAAGAATGATTTATGGACATGTTCTGTGTATTAAAATAATGGTTTCTTTGTATGGATGAATGACACATTTTGGTGTAACTAATTCTGTATTCAATCGTTTCAGTAGTATTGCTGAATGTCTCTTTTCAGCAATACTCTACTTCTGTATGATAACCTTTTATATTAATTCATATTTCTTTTTAAATAAAAATTTATTTGAATTTACTATCCAAAGAGTTGTTCTTGCCTTGTAGTTCTAAGTTTAACCTGAACCAAAAAATCTGAAAACTTAGTTGCTGAAGTTACCTTTCTCTAATAGTATATTTGAATTCTGCCTGAAAATTGGTTTATCCACTACAGCATGCTGTGACTTATTCAAACACATACAAAAGCTATAGGAACAAATTTTGGCCATCTTGTAATGAGTTGCTCATCACTCTGCAAATTTAAGCAACCCTTGAAGAGAGTTGTACATCAGTTATTCTTACGAATCTGGATGGACTTCATATGATGCATTTTGCTAATGATTGAAGAGACCAATTTGAGAGACAAATTCTGCCACCAATGACTCATACTTTGAGATGTTACTGTGACTTGTTATTTTGTGTTAGGGCCTGTTCCAAAACCACCATGTTGCTATTTTTCTAGTGTCTTCTGGGTGTGAAAATCAATGTTTAGAGTCATCATATCACATTTGAAAACATCCTTGAAACAAAACTTTTATGCATCCCATCGATCTGTTGCTACCTTACCCACAGACCTTGGATACAATGACCATCTTTCATCCTCTGAATGTGCCTGAACCAGCAAAGTTACCTCTGATTTGAGCACCAGTCTTCTGGGAGAGATTTACCCTTAAGAGGATTTTGTGATTTTTGTCCTTCCACTTGATGCCCAGATTGTGCTGCAAACAGTGAAAATAAGATTTTAAATTATTTCATGTCAGCTATAAATTGCCCTTTTTTCCATTCATGAGTGTCATCCTTGGTTGTCCTGCGCTGATGGTGAGCTACCTCAGTTGAACTGCTGAGTCAGCTTGATGTTGTTCTATCCACATTTCCACATTGGCCAAAATGTAGAGTCAGTTTTTCTTATGACTGATGTTCCTTGTCTGAGACAACTCCATATCATTAGTGTTTTTAAAGTAATAAAGCATCCCAAGGTGCTTCACTGAAGCATTATTAAACAACACGACACTGAATTGCATGAGGCAATAATAGAGCAAATGACCATAAGTTTAGTCGAAGAGACAGTTCTTAAAGAATGTCTTAACTGAGATAAGTAGAGAGATTTAGGGAGAGGTATTCCAGCGTTTGGACTGAGGCACCTGAACTTTCTTGTGAACTGAACAGATGTGAAAATTGGTGCAACACAACCTCTATAACAGAACTTGCCTTGTCCTTGTGCCACTCTGCCTTCATTCAAAACTTACTGTATCTCTAACTTTTCCCAGTTCACAGACAACCAAGTCCACAGATCCAGTAGTAACAAAGGGAGTAGGTGGAAGTGGGGGTTGTTCCTGTTTCTAACAGTGGCAGCATATTAATGTTATTTTTGCCATCTTCATGGCCAGCTGCATGCATTTTAATGTTCCTAATTCATGCCAGAATGGCACAATGGAATATTTAAACTATGTTAAGTTTGAAATAAGTTGATATGATAGATTCTTTGAAATCTCAATTGACAATCCTCCAGTTCCACATGATGGCTTTCAGAAGTTTTTGTTTGAATATTTTCTTGTTCCTAAGATATGGGTGTTGCTGACAAGATTGTCCTTGCTCATTGCCCTAGTGGTGACAAACAGCTGCAACTCATGGAGGTAAATGCTATTGCTTAGAGCAGTGCTCTTGGGTGAATACTTCTCGTGTTCATCAGGTAGAGTAAACTTTGAAAACTACTTCTGCTAAAACTAAGTTTGACTTAATTGACAGATTGGATAAACTGGGTTTCTTTCAGATAGAGGAGGCCAAATGAAGATTTAATTCAGGCATTTAAGATTATTAGGGGCTTCAGTGAATACATAGGACAAACCTTATTTCATTAGTTGATGCTAGGTTAATGGTTTTCAAATACTTGGTGGAAGAATTAATGAGGCACAGAAGACATTTTTTTTCACCATAGTCTGGACATGGAATGGGGATCTGCTCTTACAGGTTGAATGGGTGATAGAGCCAGAATCTTCAATGCATTTTAAGTGCTGAGCGTTTTGTACTAAGAATTGTAAAGCAAAATTTAAAATACCACCTCTCTTCCAGCTGGCATTTTTCCAACTCCTTTCATTTTTAAACACAATTCTGTTTAACTTACATGATCAGGAAGTAGTCATTGATGCTTGATTATTGAGTTTTATTTACTGAATCAAAGCTGACAGGAAAGTGACCAGGTGTCTGGCACTTCCTGAATGTACAGTAGGAGTCCCTGCATTCCATGACTAACAATCCATTTATAAGATCACATCTTAGAATCACAGAATCCCTACAGTGTGGAAGCAGGTCATTCAGCCCATTGACTCCACGCCGACCCTCCAAAGAGCATCCCACCACCCAGACCCAACCTCCAACCCTATGAATGTAACCCTGCATTTTTCATGGCTAACCCACCTAGCCAGCACTGCAGGCAATCTAGCACAGCCAATCTACTGAACCTGCACATCTTTGGCTGCGGGAGGAAACCAGAGCACCTGGAGGAAACGCATGCAGTCACAGGGAGAATGTGCAAACTCCACACAGACAGTTGTCCAATCATGGAATCAAACCTGGGTCCCTGGTGCTGAAGCAGCAGTGCTAACCACACAGCCACCATGTTATTTTTAAAATTCATTCATGGGACATGGGTATCATAGACCAACCAGCAAATTTTGCCTGTCTGTAGTTGTCCTTGAGAAAGTGGTGGTGAGCTGCCTTCTTGAACTGCTGCAGTCCATTTGCTGTGGTTTGACTAACAATGCAATTAGGGAGGGACTTACTGGATTTTGACCCAGCAACAATGATGGAATAGCCATTTCCAAGATGGTAAGTGGCCATGTCCTTCTAGATAGCAAATTTGGAAGTGCTACCTAAAATTTTCTGCAGTGCATCCTCTCGGTATTACACACTGCTGCTACTGAGTGTCCATAGTGGAGTGAGTGGATGCTTGTGGCTGCAGTACCAACCAAGCTGACTCTTGTTCTCTGCTTCATCCAATGTGTTTCGTTCATGGAATTTGAGAAATTTCACAGAAAACAGTCTGTCACAATTAGCATTAGCATTTAATAAAAGAAATAATGTCCTAGACCTTTTGACCCAGAATTATCCCAACTGTATTGGACAGGTGGGTAGCTGAGCACATATCTATCAGCCCATTCAGATTATCCTTGACTACACCATGCAATTTTGCGCCCCAACACAAAATCTTGAAGACAGGCAATGCTTCATATTTCATTTTAGACTGAAGGATACAAATTTATGCAAATAATTTATACAATGGGATGAAACTCAGCACAGTCACATGTGGGGAGACACCCACAAACAAGGCCCGTACGATCAATGAATTTACTCCAGGACATATTAGACACAAGTGAGTTAGAACAACCAAAAGCAATGGCCACAAATCACAATCACTGAATATCCAGCATTAAGACCAGTGAAAATTTAGAAAGAAACTGGCTCAACATCAGCTGGAATGCATAGCAAAGCTTTATTTTTACTAAATTATGTGATGCATGCTTAGACCGCAACTAGTAATTTTTACATACATGATGAATAAATTCATATTAGTGAGTTGTGAAAACAAACATAAATGGAAATTTAAGCCATTTTAGAGCAGAAACAGTAGATCTTCTTTGCCCACAAAGCTGCAGAGACAGTAGTGGCTCATAAGGTGGGGTGGGATCAGTTCCTCATAACCCAAGATCACATATATAAGCTAAATGTCTTCATTGAAAACACTTAGTCCCTGTGATTTCTCCTGGACTAGACTTGAATTTGATGGGATTAGAAAACATTTTTTTGCAGTATGTTCTTCCCAATTGTCTGTTCTTTCTTTTCTCTTTATTGTCTCCCAGAAAATGAGCCGAGTGCAGGACGGAAGTATCCGTTGCGATACTTTGGTCATCATTGCATGTGGGGCAATCTGATGGATCAACTTTTTTTTTAAAACCTACTCCATCAGTTTTAAAATGTCGATTTTGCCCTAATTCACCATCACATTAACTCCAAGAAGTAGTGCTGCATTGCAGTTCCAAGGTTCATTTGTCAATTATTAATATTCTGTAGCAATCAAGTGGAAGCATTGTGAGATCACTTTTCAATGAATAGTTGGACAAACAACAAAATAGTCAGGACTAAAGGCAGGTATATAGATTAATTGCCATTTAGAAATTCATGCATTGGAAATCTTCTTGCACAAATGAAGCAAGTTCTTAACAGGACACGTGAACATAATAATATAAACACACTTTTAGACACATGAAACTACTGGATTAACCAGTATTTATATGACATTATGTGTATATTACAAAACACAATCTTGACGCATATGCCTACAGTCAAGACGTATGCAAGTTCCAGGGAACAGGTATTCAAATTTACAAAGGTACAAAATATTGAAATTATTCAAAATTAAAGCTTATTATGCAGTTCAAATGCTATGATGCTGTCATCTGTGTTCACTGTAAGATGATATATATTAAAAGGCACTTCATTGTGATCATGTGCAAATAATTTTGTAGTGATACTTGGCAGCACCAATATCTGGACAAAAATATAGCAGTATATTATTCTACAACTATTAATGCAATAAGATCAGAATTTGATGACACCACCCTTTCCTCCATATCAGGTTTTGTCGAACACAATAAATGATCTTAAATGGTCAGTAAAATTACAGAATTATAAAAACCAAATGTTTAAGTGTTCGGTTCTGGTGCTCAGCTGTATTGAGTTTACCTACAGAATTTTCCCAAATTTAGCCCAAATTCCAGCAAACAAGTTTGCAGAATTTCAAGCAAAAAAAAATCACATTTCTATGATATTTTGAGATCGTTAGATAACTGCAGTGGCCGTGCACAAAACTGCCCACAGCCCAGGTTGAATTAATCACCATGGTGATTTTCCACAATTGCAGTCGTTTTCAGACCATTTAGGAAGCCCTTTATTAAACTCTCGGTTTTATATTAAAGGTGTAAATACACCGATAGACAACTTTTAAAACTCAGAATTAAACTGATACTGTACACCACTGTAATTCACAAATGATGCAGTACAGTCACTTTCACTTAATTAAAATAAAGTGCTGGATAAAACATTAATTAATTTTGCTTGTGATAAACCCAATAGCAGCTCTACTACAATAAAACTGCACCGGTTATCACTTTAGATAGTCTAAGGAATATTTTAAACTCAAATTTAAAGAAAAAGTTTAAAAACAGCCTGATTGTACCAGTTCATGGAAGATAATACATATATAATCTTGAGGGAAAATTTAGAGAGAATACACTTTGAAGAACTGGTGCAATTTTGAAAATTATTGTATGCCTAATTATTGATTGCACCCACAAAGCAGAAACTTTTGTCTGAGATTTTAAACTAGTGATTATTTAAAAGTATTTTTGATGATATTGAGGCACACAGAGATGTCAATGCATCAACAATGTAAACAGGATTATAATTTTAGCTTCTCTTGGGTGCCACCATTAAAAGCAAGTAAGTTACAGTTGTCCCCCAAGGTTCAGACTGTATAGTACAGTTGTCGCGTAGGATTCAGTCTGTATAATTCAGGTGACCCCAGGGTTCAGTCTATACATAGATAAAAGACCCAGCAGGTATGGTAGCATCTTTGGAAAGAGAAAGCGTTAATGTTTCCAAGTCCAATAAGACATTTCTGTCGAATGCTTTCCTCCAGAGATGCTGCCAGACCTGCTGGGTTTCCACAGAGACACTTTTTATTTTAGATGTCCAGTATCGCAGTATTTTATTTTTATTTCAGTCTGTACAATTCAGTTGTCCCAGAGGATTCTGACTGTATGATTTAGCAGTATCTTTACTGGATTAAGTATAGCCAGTGTGTACAAAGATATTCCTGCAGTATGGTTCTAATACTCAACAGTTACGGCTTTAGTTCGTAGATATTCATGAAGAGCTTCCTCGCCTAAAAATGGAAGAAAAAAACAGATTTAGATTTAGAAATTTTATGAGTCTTAAAATCAAACACCTGGCTGATCAAGTTGTCCTCTTCTGTAGTTGCTGGTGGTAATTTTCTTTTAGACTCACTCTGCAAATATATGCTGTCACTCTAATTAGTGCATAGTTGTTCAAATGTTCAGTCATCCTGTCCCCTATAAGATTTTAGGAACTTTCCTACAACTGATAGTAGACTTGGAAACCAATTGAATAGCATAAGTGACATCAGTGGGTTTCCCATCCAAGGGACAATTTGTGAACTGTCCAGACAATCATAACTAACGTATCATCAGTTTTCTCACTTCATTCTTTTAACATGCTGGAGAGTTTTCTATTTGTATAATCTTACTAGTTCTGTTGTAATTTTTTTTGTATTTAATCTAGTTAGTTCCTCCTAACGCTTTATTTCCAGTTTGCCTCATGACTCAGACGGTGGAATTTGAATTCAATAAAATATCTGGAATTAAGAAGCTAATGATGACCATAAATCCACTGGAGAAATCCGTCTGGTTCATTAATGTCTTTTAGGAAAGAAAACTGCCATCCTTACCCGGTCTGACTCCAGACCCACAGCAATGTGGGTGACTCTGAACTAGGGATGGGCAAAAAATGCTGCTCAGCCAGCGATACCCACATCCTGTTAATGAATTTTTAAAAAAAACCTTACTGTGAAGATATATACAAAATAGCTATTTAAAAGAATGAAAGGTGACTTTATTAAGAATATAAGATCCTGAGGTTTAGATATTGACAGGATCTTTCCCTTTGTGGAAGAGACTAAAACTAAGGAACACAGTTTAAAAACTACAGATCATAGAATCCCAACAGCGTGGAAACATGCCATTCAGCCCAACAAATCCACACAGACCCTCAGAGCATTTTACCCAGACCTCTCCCTATAACCCATCTAATTTACACATCCCTGAATACAATGGGCAACTTAGTATGACCAATCCACCTAGCCTGCGCACCTTTGGACCGTGGGAGTTAACCCGAGCACCCAGAGAAAACTCACTCAGACACAGGGAGAATGTGCAAACTCCACACAGTCGCCCAAGGGTAGAATCAAACCCAGGTCCTTGGTGCTGCGAGGCAGCAGTGCTAGCCACTGAGCCACCTTGCCACCCTGAATCTTGCATTTAAGATAAAAGTGAAGAGAATTTTTTTTTCTCAGAGTCTCATTCACTTGTGAAATTCTCTTTCCCAGTAAAGAACAATACGTCATTTAGGCAGATTTAGACAGATCCTGGATTGTCAAGGTGGACATGACAGGAGAGTGGAGTTGAAGCCACACGCAAGGCAGCTATGATTGTCAAAGACAGTCAGAGTTATCCAGAATAGAAACAGACCCTTTGGCCCATCATGTTTATGCAGATCAACAAACATCAAGCTACACTAAGCCTCCTTAGCTGGACTTGATCTGCAGCATTCTATGTCCTGGCATTTTATGTACTCATCCTGATTCTTCTTAAATATATTTGGCTCCAGCACCCCCTCAGGCAGCAAGTTCCATATATCTACCACCCTCTAGGTGAAAAAAATTTCCCTCCGATCTCAAAACGACTTGCTCTTTTTGAGCACGCTTGAGTGGCTGAATGGCCTACACTTGTTAGAACATAGAACAGTACAGCACAGAACAGGCCCTTTAGCCCACAATGTTGTGCCGACCATTGATCCTCATGTATGCACCCTCAAATTTCTGTGACCATACGCATGTCCAGCAGTCTCTTAAATGACCCCAATGACCTTGCTTCCACAACTGCTGCTGGCAACGCATTCCATGCTCTCACAACTCTCTGTGTAAAGAACCCACCTCTGACATCCCCTCTATACTTTCCTCCAACCAGCTTAAAACTATGACCCCTCGTGTTAACCTCTTCTGCCCTGGGAAATAGTCTCTGGCTATCAACTCTATCTATGCCTCTCATTATCTTGTATACCTCAATTAGGTCCCCTCTCCTCCTCCTTTTCTCCAATGAAAAGAGACCGAGCTCAGTCAACCTCTCTTCATAAGATAAGCCCTCCAGTCCAGGCAGCATCCTGGTAAACCTCCTCTGAACCCTCTCCAAAGCATCCACATCTTTCCTATAAAAGGGTGACCAGAACTGGACGCAGTATTCCAAGTGCGGTCTAACCAAAGTTTTATAGAGCTGCAACAAGATCTCACGACTGTTAAACTCAATCTCCCTGTTAATGAAAGCCAAAGCACCATATGCTTTCTTAACAACCCTGTCCACTTGGGTGGCCATTTTAAGGGATCTATGTATCTGCACACCAAGATCCCTCTGTTCCTCCACACTGCCAAGAATCCTATCCTTAATCCTGTACTCAGCTTTCAAATTCAACCTTCCAAAATGCATCACCTCGCATTTATCCAGCTTGAACTCCATCTGCCACCTCTCAGCCCATCTCTGCATCCTGTCAATGTCCCACTGCAGCCTACAACAGCCCTCTATACTGTCAACGACACCTCCGACCCTTGTGTCGTCTGCAAACGTGCTGACCCATCCTTCAATCCCCTCATCCAAGTCATTAATAAAAATTACAAACAGTAGAGGCCCAAGGACAGAGCCCTGTGGAACCCCACTCACCACTGACTTCCAGGCAGAATATTTTCCTTCTACTACCACTCGCTGTCTTCTGTTGGCCAGCCAATTCTGTATCCAGGCAGCTAAGTTCCCCTGTATCCCATTCCTCCTGACCTTCTGAATGAGCCTACCATGGGGAACCTTATCAAATGCCTTACTGAAGTCCATATACACCACATCCACAGCTCGACCCTCGTCAACTTTTCTAGTCACATCCTCAAAGAACTCGATAAGGTTTGTGAGGCATGACCTGCCCCTCACAAAGCCGTGTTGACTGCATTTGATCAAGCCATGCTCTTCCAGATGGTCATAAATCCTATCCCTCAGAATCCTTTCTAACACCTTGCAGACGACAGACGTGAGACTTACTGGTCTGTAATTGCTGGGGACTTCCCTATTTCCTTTCTTGAAGAGAGGAGTTACATTTGCCTCTCTCCAGTCCTCAGGTACGACTCCAGTGGAGAGCGAGGATGCAAAGATCTTCGCAAGTGGCGAAGCAATTGCATTTCTCGCTTCCCAAAGCAGCCGAGGACAAATCTGGCCCGGGCCTGGCGACTTGTCAATCTTAATGTTTTGTACATATGTCCCTATTTAACATGCCTGCCATTTTCTGGTTTACAATTACAATATAACTCAGGCCTTTAAGGAAATTCTGCATATCCCTCGGATTCTCAAAATATTTGTAAAACCCCTCAGCATTGCCCCTGGTATTTTGATTTTGCATTCTCTTTCTGTGGTTTAGTGTCTCTTTGCTATTCTTTCAGAATCTTCCAGTCCATGGAATCTCCAATCCTGCACCTTTGCACAAGTCTTTTTCAGTTGTATACTATATCTTGCCTCTGTCCCCCACTTTTCTGCTGGCTGATCTTAAAAATCAGTTCCAAATTTGAAAATAGCTCACCTGACATCAGCTTCACATCCTGTTGGAAGAAATGGAAAATAGGAGCAGGAATAGGCCAATCAGTTCTTTGAGCCTGCTCTGCCATTCAGAATGATCAGGACTAATCATTTAACTGAGTACCCTGTTCCCACTTTCTCCTCATACCCTTTGATCCCTTTAGCCCTAACAACTATACCTTACTACTTATTAAAAACTTTCAATATTTTGTCATCAGCCACTTTCTGTCGCAAGAAATTCCACAAGCTCACCACTCTGAAGAAATTTCTCCTCATCTCACTCCTAAATGGCCTATCCCCATATTCTTAAACTGTGACTCCTGGTTCTGGACTCTCCGATCATTTGGACCATCCTTGCTGCATTAAAAATGTCCCATCTGATTTGAATCCTACTGATTTATGACATTCTCCCTCTTTCTTCTAAACTCCAGTGTATATAATCCTAACCAATCCAGTCTCCTAAATACAAAGGATAAAGAAATATAGATTTACAAATAGAGGATCTGGTCAGAAATCTGCGGAAGAGACAATACTTCTGCAAACTGCAAAAGATTGCGTGAGATAGGAAGACAGAGACAAAACCTACTTTTCTTAGTAACATGTCTTCAAATACCTTCTTATACCTCTGAGTTTGGTGAATATTGACATCCCTTATTAACTGTATTGGCAAGCTATACACCATTTACAATTAAAATCTGGATTAGACTGCTGCGAATGGGACACATTGAGTGGATGACTCAACAGCAGCTGAAAACAATTCATTACTAGGCTGACAGGGGGAGAACATCAACATATTTGAACATGATGCTAGTTGAAGTTAAAATTACTGGCACACTAATCTTAATGAGAGAGCAAAGGCATATGACAAGTGACATGACTTAGAAGGAGGGGTATCGATATTTAAGGATGATACCAAAATACCATGTAAAGCTTTTTTAAAAATTAGAAACAAAGTTGCAAACAGACATTGATGGAATGTGTACAGAAATTAAAAAGTAGCAAATGGAATTCAACGAATTTGAGGTAATACATTTCAATAAAAAAAAACAACCAAACAAAACAATGTGAATGGAAATGGGCTCAGCATTATGTAATTGCAGAAGGATCTGGAGTACAGGTTGCCCAAATAAGGCATTGCCACAGATTGATAAGGCTGTAAAAATAAACCTGAACAGAATTCTATGTTCCATCACATGCAGCAAAAAATACAGCATCCACAAGTTAATTACTAGACTATATTAAAAAAAGGTATTAAGATGTTAGTCAGAATAATATTTGTCATAGCACAGAGTGCAATGAATTCACTATGCAATTATCTATTATTCACAATAAATAGGTGAAATATACCTAGAATGATTCAATTAGGCTAAACAGGACTGTGCCTATATACATTTATATTGGTCAATTGGAGCTCTCATAATTTTAATAACTAGTCCAAAGATGTGCAGGTTAGGTGCATGAGCCATGGGAAATGCACGGTAACAGGGATATGGTGAGGGAATGAGTCTGGGTGAGATGATCTTCAGAGGGTTGGTGTGGACTTGTTGGGCTGAATGGCCTGTTTCCACACTGTAGGGATTCTACAACACCTTTCACACATTATGTGAAGTGTCGACACTCATACTTTACCAGGTGGTATGACTGTGAAGTACATACTGACACTTGTCTGAGTTGGCTGTCCATTTCCTTTCCACTGAACATCTGCATGAGGGTCATAACTTGCAGTTGTAATAGACCCAATTTTAACTCTGTGTACATGGATATGTTTGAAGGGATTAAAGTCAGGCCCAATATATCACTAATGCACAAGTTACAGTACACGGTAGATATTGTTGTCTTATCTGATTCTTTGGCGGGTTGTCCAATCAGTCACATTTGTAACTAGTTACCTGTTTCTGCTCTGCAAATGGGAAATCAGACAAAAATTTATCAGAACAACAATGATGTCAAATAGCAGAACAGGACTGAGGGACTGTACGGTTTACTCTTGTCCATGTGTCATAATGATTGAGCTAATTTCCAAAATGGGACCCTGCCACGATGTGCGATTGTTTACAAGCTGAACAGACATCTAGAATGTTGAGTAAAAGCAAATCAAACTCAATGGAGCTCCTTCATAGTTCAGCGTACAAAAAAAAATCAGCAAAACTACAGGGTTAATCCCCCAGAAGGAACTCCCATGCACTCCGTTTCATTGAGTCCTGGAATTCAATATAACACACTGAGTGCTTGGTCACAGAGTGACAGCTGCAACAGTATACTGCCAATAAAAACCTCACCATCAATGGAGGCTGTGTTTCTGAACGAAGTCTAAACTTACCCAGATCTTTCCCAAATCCAGACTGTTTAAAACCTCCAAAGGGAGCTGCAACATCAGTTTTATTGTATGTGTTGATAAATACAGTTCCAGCATCAAGTCCATCACTCACATACATTGCTTTTCCAATGTCCTGTGTGAAAACCCCTGACGCTAGGCCAAATTCAGTATTATTTGCCCGATGCAACACTCCATCAACATCTCTAAAACCAACATAAAGAGAGTAAAATCAGTGCTCACATCGGAATATACATTTCATCTCATAACCACTTAAATATTTCTTCAAGTATAAAGCATAATAGAAAAATGCTTGCATTAACCGACAGGTTTATAACACAAAGTGCATCAAGAGGAAACAGAAAAGCGCAGTGAGCAGGTCAAAAGCAATGAATGTGAATAGGCTACTAAAAAATATAAATCTGAATCCAGAAGCTTTTTTTTTCAAATAAACAAATGACCATATAAAAAAGATGCTAAAAGCAGGAATGACTACAGACCAAAAAGAAAATCTTGTGGATATAGTGTGGATGGGTAAGGTGACGAGTCAGCACCTTGATTCCAACTGCTTTAAACAAGGTACTCCCTCTGCAGCAGTGAAGGAGAAGCGACAATAGCAATTGGACAGGATGGAAACTGACGAAGAGGAGTTTGGAAATTTGGCAGTACTCAAGGGAGGAACATCATCTGACGCTAATTTCCTAGTTTGATCAAGGAGGAGACTGGGGATGGGCCTCTTGTGGTGCAGTAGTACTGTCTCCACACCTGGACTGGGAGGCCCAGATTCAAGTTCCACCTATTCCAGTCAATGAACAGGATGATTATTAAAAATAGGTTAAGTTAAAAAAAACGAAGGGGTCAGATGGCACAGTGGGATCTGTGATTAGTACTGGTGCCTCATAGCGCAAGGGACCTGGGTTTGATTCCAGCCTTGAGTGACTGTGGAACTTGCACATTTTCCCCAATGTGTGCATGGGTTCCACCAGATATTCCAGTTTCCTCCCACTACACATTGTTCCCTCCCCACCCTTATCTGCTTTCCGGAGGGACCACTCTCTCCATGACTCCCTCGTCCGCTCCACACTCCCCTCCAGCCCCACCACCCCGGCACTTCTCCCTACAACCGAAGCAAATGCTACACCTGTCCCTACACCTCCCCCCTTACCTCCATCCCGGGCCCTAAGAAGATCTTCCACATCAAAGAGATTTTTACCTGCACATCTGTTAATGTGACATACGGTATCTGCTGTGGCCTCCTCTACATCAGGGAAACCAGGCAGAGGCTTGGGGACTGCTTTGCAGAACACCTAAACACAGTTCGCAACAAACATCTACACCTCCCAGTCACGAACCATTTCAACTCCTCCTCCCACTCCATGGACAACATGTCCATCCTGGGCCTCCTGCATTGTCATGATGACACCACCTGAAAGATGCAGGAACAGCAACTCATACTTCGCCTGGGAACCCAGCAGCCCAAGGGTATCAATATGGACTTCACAAACTTCAAAACCTCCCCTCTCCTGACTGTATCCCAAAACCAGCCCAGCTAGTCCCTGCCTCCCTAACCATTCCTCCCACCTCAATCCCCACTCCCATTTTGTACCCACCAACCTCATCCCACCTCCTTGACCTGTCCGTCCTCCCTGGACCAACCTATCCCCTCCCTAACTCCCCACCTACATTCACTTTCACTGGCTCCAACCCCACCTGTTTGATCTGTATCTCCTCTCCATCTATCTTCTCCTTTATCCATCTCTTATCTGCCTCCCCCTCTCTCCCTATTTATTTCAGAATCCTCTTCCCCCTCCCATTTCTGAAGAAGGGTTTCGACCCGAAACATCAGCTTTCCTGCTCCTCTGATCCTGCTTGGCCTGCTGTGTTTATCCAGCTATACACCATGTTATCTCTACTAACAGTCCTACTCCTGCTCCAATTTCTTTTGCTTTTTGTGAGTGAGTAATGGTAATTGCTGTTTTCCCAAATTAAAGGCAACTACACAGTTCTTCTCATTGTAGGAGTGAATATTTGGGCAACTGCTACTGATGCAGACTTGGGTAAGGGGAGCATAATTCCAAAGCTTATAGATGATAAAATGTGAATTTTGCAAATACAGAAGGAAACAGCGAGGACTAAGAACATAGAACAGTACAGCATAGTACAGGCCCTTCGACCCACGATGTTGTGCCCAACCTTTACCCTAAACCTAAGGTCTATCTAACCACCCCTACCTTATACTATCATCCATTTGTCTATCTAATAGCCACTTAAATGTCCCGAATGAGGCTGACTCCACTACCCTCTCCGGCAATGCATTCCACCCCTCTACTAGAATGAAATTAAATCTACAGCACTGAATGACATAGGGTCAGAGGATGTGGAGTCTGTGTGGGTGGAGTTGAGGAACCACAAAGGCAAAAAAAAACTATAACGGGAATTATGTACAGACCTTCTAACAGTGGTCAGGACCAGGGGCGCAAGATGCACCGAGAAATAGACAGGGCCTGTCAGAAAGGCAAGGTCATGGTGATCATGGGGGACTTCAATATGCAGGTGGACTGGGTGAATAATGTTGCCGGTGGATCCAAAGAAAGGGAATTCATGGAATGTTTGCAGGATGGCTTTTTGGAACAGCTTGTGATGGAGCCCACAAGAGAGCAGGCTATTCTGGACTTAGTGCTATGTAATGAGCCAGACTTTATAAAAGACCTTAAAGTAAGGAAACACTTAAGACGCAGCGATCATAATATGGTACAGTTCAGTCTGCAGTTTGAAAGAGAGAAGGCAAAATTGGATGTAACGTGTTACAGTTAAATAAAGGTAATTACAGGGGCATGAGAGAGGAATTGACGAAAATTGACTAGAAGCAGAGCCTAGTGGGGAAGACAGTACAGCAACAATGGCAGGTGTTTCTGGGTGTAATTGTTGACACAGTACAGAGGTTCATCCCAAAGAAAAGATAGATTATCCGGGGTGGGATTAGACAGCCATGGCTGATTAAGGAAGTCAGGAAATATATCAAAGAAAAAGAGACAGCCTATAAATCGGCCAAGAGCACCGGGAAATCAGAAGATTGGGAAGGCTACAAAAACAGAGAATAACAAAGAGAGCAATAAGGAAGGAGAGGATCAAATATGAAGGTAGGCTAGCTAGTAATATTAGAAATGATAATAAAAGCTTCTTTCAATACATAACAAACAAACAAAAGGCAAAAGTAGACATTGGGCCATTCCAAATTGATGCTGGAAGGCTAGTTATGGGAGATAAGGAAATAGCTGAAGAACTTAATAAGTACGTTGCGTCAGTCTTCACAGTGGAAGACATGAGTAGTATGCCAACAATTAGGGAGAGTTGGGGACAAAGTTGAGTATGGTAGGCATTACAAAAGAGAAAGTGCTAGAAAAGCTAGTGTCTAAAAATTGAGAAATCTCCTGGCCCCGATGGGCTACATCCCAGAGTTCTGAGGGAGGTGGCTGAGGAAATAGCAGAGGCTTTGGATGTGATCTTTCAAAAGTCCCTGGAGTCAGGGAAAGTCCCAGATGATTGGAAAGTTGCTGTTGTAACCTGGTTTAAGAAAGGATCAAGGCAAAAGGCAAATTACAGGCCGATTAGCTCAACCTCAGTAGTTGGTAAAATTCTTGAATCCATTGTCGAGGATGAGATTTCTAAATTCCTCGAAGTGCAAGGCCAGATTAGACCAAATCAGCATGGATTTAGTAAGGGGAGGTTGTGCTTGACAAGCCTGTTAGAATTCTTTGAAGAGGTAACAAGTATATTAGACCAGGGAAACCCAGTAGATGTTATCTATCTAGACTTCCAAAAGGCCTTTGATACGGCGCCTCATGGGAGGCTGCTGAGCAAGGTGAGGGACCATGGTGTTCAAGGTGAGCTACTGGCTTGGATTGACGATTGGCTGTCTGACAGAAGGCAGAGAGTTGGGATAAAAGGCTCTTTTTCGGAATGGCAACCGGTGACGAGTGGTGTCCCATAGGGATCAGTGTTGGGGCCGCAGCTGTTCACCTTATATATCAATGATCTGGATGAAGGGACTGGGGGCATTCTGGCGAAGATTGCCGATGATACGAAGATAGGTGGACAGGCAGGTAATACTGAAGTGGTGGGGAAGCTGCAGACAGATATAGACAGTTTAGGAGAGTGGTCCAGGAAATGGCTGATGAAATTCAGGTGTGAGTAAATGTGAGGTTTTGCACATTGGAAAAAAGAATACAGGCATGGACTATTTTCTAAATGGTGAGGAAATTCGTAAAGCAGGAGTACATAGGGATCTGGGAGCGTTGGTCCAGGATTCTCTAAAGGTTAACTTGCAGGTAGAGACCGCAATTAAGAAAGCAAATGTAATGTTGTCGTTTATCTCAAGAGGGTTGGAATATAAAAGCAGCGATGTGCTTCTGAGGCTTTATAAAGCTCTAGTTAGGCCCCATTTAGAATACTATGTCCAACTTTGGGCCCCACACCTCAGGAAGGACATACTAGCCCTGGAGCGTGTCCAGCGGAGATTCACACGCATGATCCCTGGAATGGTAGGTTTAATATATGATGAACGGCTAAGGATCCTGGGATTATACTCATTGGAGTTTAGAAGGTTGAGGGGAGATCTAATAGAAACTTACAAGATAATGTATGGCTTAGAAGGGGTGGACGCTAGGAAGTTGTTTCCTTCAGGCGGGGAGACTAGGACCCATGGGCACAGCCTTAAAATTAGAGAGGGTAAATTTAAAACGGAAATGAGACGACATTTCTTCAGCCAGAGAGTGGTGGGCTTGTGGAATTCATTGCCACAGAGCACAGTGGGGGCCGAGATGTTGGATGCCTTCAAGGCAGAGATTGACAAATTCTTGATCTCAGCAGGAATCAAGGGCTATGGGGAGAGTGCAGAGAAGTGGAGCTGAAATGCCCTTCAGCCATGATTTAAATGGCGGAGTGGCCTTGATGGGCCGAATGGCCTTGCTTCCACTCCTATGTCTTATGGTCTATGGTCTTATACTACTCTCTGAGTAAATATCCCACTTCTGACATCTCCCCCACATCTACCTTCACTCACTTTAAAACTCTGTACCCTCATAATAGCTACCTCCACCCTAGGAAAAAGTTTCTGGCTGTCCACTCTATTTATACCTCTGATCATTTTGATCTATTAAGTCACTTGTCATCCTTTGTCGTTCTAAAGAGAAAAGCCCGAGGTGTCTCAACCTTTCCTTGTAAGACCTTCCCTTCCTTCCAGGCAACATCCTGGTAAATCTCCTCTGCACCTTTTCCAACACTTATTACACATCTTTCCTGCAATGAGGTGACCAGCACTGGACACAATACTTCAGATGTCGTCGAACGAGGCTTTTGTATAGCTGGAGCATAACTTCATGGCTCTTGAACTCAATCCCTCTATTAATGAAAGCTAACACACCATAAGCCTTCTTAACAACTCTATCCACCTGGGTGGCAGCTTTCAGGGAACTGTGGACACGAACCCCAAGATCCCTCTGCTCCGCAACACTGCCAAGAATCTTTCCATTAACCCTGTATTCTGCTTTCAAGTTTGTCGTTCCAAAATGAATCGCCTCACACTTTTCAGGGTTAAACTCCATCTGCCACTTTTCAACCCAGCTCTGCCTCTTTTGTAACGTAGAACAGCCCTGCACACTACCCACAATTTGACCCACTTTCGTTATCATCCGCGAACTCACTAATCCACCCTTCCGCTGCTACATCCAAAATCATTTACAAAAATCACAAATAGAAGAGGACCCAGAAAAGATCCTTGTGGTACATCACTCATAACTGAGCACCATGTTGAATATTTTCCATCCACTACCACCCTTGACTGCATCCAATATGCCATATTTCTCCCTATCCCATGCCTCCTTACTGTCAGCTTGAGCCTACCAAGGGGAACATTATCAAACGCCTTACTTAAATCCATGTATACCACATCCACTGTTCTACTTTCATCCATGTGTTTGGTCACCTCTTTGAAGAGTTCAATAAGGTTTGTGATCTACCACTCACAAATCCATGCTGACTATCACAAAACCAACTGTGCCTGTCCAAGTGATCATAAATCCTATCTCGCAGAGCCCTTTCCAATAATTTTCCCACCACTGAAATAAGACTAACTGGCCTGTAATTTCCAGGGTTATCCCCATTCTGTTTTTGAACAAAGGAATGACGTTTGCCTCTCTCCAATCTTCCGGCACTATGCCCACAGACAGTGAGGACAAAAAGATCATCGCCAGTGGCCCTGCAATCTCTTCCCTCACTTCCAATCCTTGGATAAATCACATCAGGCCCAGGGGACTTCAACTTCCTCAAAATTCCTAGTAGATCTTCCTTACGAATATCCACCTCCTCTACCAGGCTGTTTCACAATGTCCTCCCCTACAACTCGGTCCCTCTCAGTTGTGAATACCGAAGAAAAGTATTCATTAAGGACTTCTCCTATCTCTTTAGGCTCCATGCACAAATTCCCATTACAATCCTTGATCGGCCCTAACCTTTCTCTGGTCATTCTCTTATTCCTCACGTATGTTTAAAAAGCCTTGGAGTTTTCCTTGATCCAATGTGCCAAGGTTTTCTCATGCCCCCTTACAGCTGTCTTCCTTCAGCTCTTTCCTGGCTAACGTGTATCCTTCTAGAGCCTTTTCCGATCCTTGCTTTCTAAACCTTATATAAGCATCCGTCTTCCTCCTAACCAGTCGTTCGACCTCTCTTAAGAGCCAAGGCTCCCTCACCCGACCTCATCTTTCCTGCCTGCTAGGGACAAACATATCGATCACAACCAGTATGCATTCGTGAAACAAATCTCCACATTTCTATAGTGCTCTTCCTGACAGCATCTGTTCCCATTTTGTGTTACCCAGTTCTTGCCTAACAGAATTGTAATTACCCTTCCCCCAATTATAAACCTTATCCTGAGATAACAAGGTAACATCAGAGGAGCAGAAAGGCTGACATTTCAGGCCTAGACCCTTCTTCAGAAATTTTTTTTTCAAAACGTCAGCCATCCTGCTCCTCTGGTGCTGCTTGGCCTGCTGTGTTCGTCCAGCACTACACCTTGTTATCTCAGATTCTCTAGCATTTGCAGTTACTACTATCTCATAAACCTTACCCTTCTGTCTGTACCTATCCTTTTCCATGACTATTGTAAAAGTAACACAGTTATGATTGCTACCACCAAAATGCTCTCCCACCAACAGGTCTAACACTCGGCCCAGTTCATTGCCAAGCACCGGATCCAAAGTGGCCTCTCCTCGTATTGGTCTACCTACATACTGTGTCAGGAATCCTTCCTGAATGCACTGGCCAAAATCCGCTCCATCTAAACTAATACAACTAAAAAGCTTCCGATTAATATTTGGAAAGTTCAAGTCACCCATGACTACAACCCTATGACTTCCGCATCTTTCCAGTATCTGCCTCCCAATCCACTCCTCCACTTCTCTGCAACTATTAGGAGGTCTGTAAAAAAACCCCAAAGCAACTGCTCATTTCTTGTTCCTGACCTCAACCCAAACTGACTCTGTACACATATCTTTTTGGGAGGACTTAACAATGACAGACGTACAGCAGATAATATTTATCCTAAGTGTTAATTGATTTATTCTAGTCCGATAAATGAGAAACTAATTTTAGATGGGATGCAGAGAAACAGCGAGGCTTGTGGCAAGAAAGGAGGAGTGCATGCATGTGTATATACAGAGCTCAGCACATTGAGAAGACTGTTCAAAAATATACCAATCATTTGTTTCATAGAGGCAGAGAATAGAAATGAAACAAAGTTGGCAAAACCTTAACACATTGGTTAGACCATACTAAATTTGGGCACTACACAGCACGTTGGCTCAGTGGTTAGCACTGCAGCCTCACAGCGCCAGGGACCTGGGTTCGATTCCAGCCTCGGGCGACTGTCTGTGTGGAGTTTGCACATTCTCCCCATGTCTGCGTGGGTTTCCTCCGCGTGCTCCAGTTTCCTCCCACAGTCCAAAGTTGTGCAGGCTAGGTGGATTGGCCATGCTAAATTGCCCGTAGTGTTCAGGGGTGTGTGAGTTATAAGGGAGTGGGTCTAGGTGGGATGCTTCAAAGGGCGGCGTGGACTTGTTGGGCCAAAGGGCCTGTTTCCACATTGTAGAGAATCTAATCTAAAAAATCTAAAGAATCTAAAAAAAGGGACAGTAACGCACTTTCTTCAGTTTTGTATGTCAGTCCATGTAATATATACCAGAAGATTGGGTTCTTGTTGAGTCACATATCTTGAAGTTTATTCACAACACTAACTACCTATAATGCCACAAAAGCACAGAGTTGTATGCATAGTCTGGGTTCTGTCCTTACTGATGTCACTGCAACTGCATACACTGAACTGACTGACTACACACAGAATCTATTCAGAAAGTGCCCGAAAACAAGGTGGTACATTTATATTAGAATGTCATGCATACAGGATTGTCTAGCTGGCATCTCTGCAAAACAATACTTCGAAAAGGTTACAGTGAACATTTAACAGAACAGTTCAAGGGATGCAGGTCTTCAGGCCTGTGGGGAGACCAGAAGAGCTGAGTTTCTTATTGTTACAGCAGTGAAGGTTAAAAGGAAATTTAAGTGAGGTGTCCAAATCCTCGATAGAATAAGTATGATAAACCGTATCCAGTGATAAAACCAGATATATTGATTTGAAGTGATAGCAAAAGAATCATGAGTTTTTATAACATGGCCACGCTGACCAAAGGGCCGATGCAAGTGATTAAATGGTTACATTCACAAGGGAGTTAGTTGAAAACAAAGGAAAACTCCACTCCACGAAGAGTTGGTGGTTTGGGACTAACTAGGATAGCTAGCCTGAATGGTCTTTTTCTGTATTGCACCATTCTAGATTAGGAAACCTTAAATAAAATCTCTCAAGATACAAAGAAATCTTCAATTCTCGTAGAAACTGTTCTCACCTTTGATATACCGTAAACAGGAGATGTTTCCAATTTGCCTGCCCACACTCAGTTGCTTCTCACCAATTACTCAGTCACTGCCCATCACCCCCATACAATCCCTACCCATTACCACCAGTCACTGCTATGAGAGAGACAGTAAAATGTATTGTCAGAGTGTGTTGTGCTGTACCATTATATGAAAGGCTCATCTGATTTTGATTTCATTGGGGGTACACTTGTTTCACCTCCAGAGGTAGTGAAATGGACATATCCAATAGGGGAAGATGATGGGAACAGCCATAGAAGACCTGAATAAGTATTTTTAAAGCAAGTCCCTCTAGAGCTGGAATGGAAAAGATTGTAATGGGTTGAGGTTGGTGACAGAGTCTTGCTGTCTATTTTCCCACACCAAAGTGGAGGAATATTGTCTATGGCTGAGTCATTTCATTTAATTTACAGCACAATACTGCCCGTAGCCTCTTTCTACTCACTTGGTAGGACAGTAGTTCTGTTTCATCATTCAACTCACCCATCTCGAAACTTAGAAATAACCATCACTGGTCCAAAAGATTCCTCTTTGGCAATGAACATGTCATCGTCCACATCAGTGAACACTGTCGGTTCCATGAAGAAGCCTAGAACAAAGATAACCATCAGAAACAGAGTAACCGCTGCCAAGTCAAGGCTGAAAACTAACAGTCTTTCAACTATGTTCACAGAATACAGACTGCACCATGTCCTTTACCAAGTCATAGGACTCAATGGCTTAACCCAGTCAGTTCCTCACCACTGATCTATTCACTGTGGAAGGATACAAAGAATAATGAACAAAATGAATAATGAGAACTAGTAAAAAAAAAGCATAAAAATAAATGTACAATATCAAAAATCAACACAGAATGTGTTTACAATTACAAGAGAAAAAAAAGCAGTCTGAAACTGTTAATGATAATGTTGTCAATGATATTACAGAATTGACTGGCATGCTGAATAATCATTTGGTATCATTATTTACAATAGAATAAGCAGTGATTATGTGAGAAGCCCCAAAATACTATTAGTAAATCAGCAGACATGGAGTTACCTGAAGTACCCTAAGCACAGAAACAATGATGAAGAAAATCACAGCACTAAAGAATGACAAATTTGCAGAACCATGTGATTCTATCCAAGATTTATATAGGAAGTAGGTGTCCAAACTATAATATTCCAAGTTTCTTATGATGTGGAAACAGTTCCTTTAGATTGAAAAGCTATGAATACATAAGTGAAGAAAAGGGAAAAACCAGAGAATTATTCATTACTGATCTGAATATTTACCTTGTGGAAATTGTCAGAGTTTATAAGTAAAGATATGGTGACTGAACACTTTGAAAATATTCAACTGATGAGAGAAAACCAGCATTGATTTGTAAAAGCTAGGTCCTGTCATCAAATCAACTAGAATTTTTTTTGAAGAGGTGATTGAACTAATGGGTGAAGGAACATTTATTTGGATATTCAGAACATCATAAACCCTTCATAAGGTTGTTTCCTAAATTGAAGCTCATGGATTTTTTTTTGTTGCCTAGTTGATCCTATGCACACAAAGACTAAAACAAACAAGACTGATCAACAAAGCAGACTTCTTAAGAATGAAACCCAAAGGAAATAACACAGCCCAATTCTACGGCATCCCTAAAGTACACAAACCGGAAGTCGCCCTCAGACCCATAGTCTCCCTACCAGGCACTCCATCGCACAGATTAGCCAGAGAACTACAAAGAAGACTCAAGCACCTAGTCAACAAATCACCACACTCCATCCACTCAGCCCAAGAATTCCTCAACTTTATTAAGGACATAAAGATAGAGGACGAAGAGACCATGATATCGTTTGATGTCACCACCCTATTCACATCAATAGACATACCACTAGCAAGGGAAACAATGTCAACACTTTTTGAACAAGAACATGACCCCAGTGAAACCATCTCCAAGGCAACATGCCTAAACTACTTGACCTATGCCTGACCACCCACTTCATCTTCAACGGCCAAACATACGAGCAAATCAACAGGACACCCACGGGATCGCCTATCTCCAGGCTCACAGAAGCAGTGATGCAAAGACTGGGAGGGACTGCCCTTCCACAAATCCAACCTACGTAGACGACACCTTTGTCATCATTAAATAGACCAAACTAGAACAGACACACAAACTCATAAACACCTCCCTCACTGGAATAAAATTCACCACAGAGGAGGAGAAGAACAAACAGCTCCCATTTCTGGACATCATGGTAGAGCACATGACAAATGGGGAACTGCGAACGAAAGCACACCAAAAAGCCACACACACAGATCAGGTACTGAAATTCAATAGTAACCATCCCAGCGCACACAAATGAAGCTGCATGGGAACACTATTTAAAAGGGCAACAATACACTGCAGCAATGTGGAACTATGCCGAGAGGAGGAGGAATACCTCTTCCAAGTGTTCAAGGATAATGGATATCCAAAGAACTGGGTCAGGAGATGCCTACAGGAACAGCAGAAAGATTCTACACACCCCGACACACGCATCACACTACCCTATATCAGGAACATGTCAGAACTCACCACAAGACTTGTACGACCGCTGGGCATCAGAGTCGCACACAAACCCACATTAACCTTAAGACAAGTGCTCACTCGACCTAAATACCCACTCCCTGCCACGGACAAGACCAATGTCATCTACAAGATCCCCTGCAGAGACTGCGAGAAACACTGCATCGGACAAACGGGAAGGAAACTAACAACAAGAGAACATGGACACCAACTGCCTCCAAAAAGACACAGCCAATACTCACTCATCTCAATCCACATGGACAAGGAGAACCACCACTTCGACTGGGACAACACCAAGATCCTGGGACAGGTTAGGGAGAGACAAGCACGAGAATTCCTGGAAGCATGGCATTCCATGAAGCAGGCTATTAATAAACACATTGAAATCGACCCCATATACATTCCACTACTGAGGAAGCGCAGAAGTGAAACAATCCATTGCAATGGACCCCAGAGGTTAAAAGCCAGACAGGAAAACACACCGACTCTTCATCAGAAGTTGCACTGAGAATGTTACCAAGCACAGTAACAAAAAGTCTGTGGAACAACAAACCAGCTCAGTGAGCCAACCAACCTCAACACACACAACCAGAGCTACAAATCTACTCCAAAACCTTAGGATGTGACTTATGATGTCCCTCAACTATTCACCTCATTCATTAATTACTTAGATTTTGGTATTCAAAAATTCACATTGTTGTTGACTCAAAGATAGGTAAATAAGTCACAAAGAGATATTAATAGGTTAAGTGAAAAGGCAAAACTGTGGCAAGTGAATGCAGGATAGATCAGGGTAGCTCCTAAATGGTTACAGCTAGAAACAGTACAGATCTATTAAATCAGATCATTAATCAAAATCCTAACAGAATGTCTGCCTATAAGTTTAGAGGACCAAAATACATGCTTAGCTTCAGAAAAAGAAAGCTTTGGTTAGGGCTCACCTGCAGTCACTGTGACCAGCCCTAGGCATCACACCTTAGAGAGGACATTCTGGCCTCAGGAGTTACTGTATATCTACCAGAATGATACCTGGACTCCGAAGGTTAAAGTAAATGGAGTGATTACACACTAACTAGGGTTATATTCCCTGGAATTTAGAAGGCAAACAGGTGACTCGATTAAAGCTTTAAAGCAATTAAGGGAAATGGATAAGATGGATAGAGAGAAATTATTTCCACTGGTTCAGTTGTCTTTGATGAGGCAAGAGTCCAAAAATTAGAACCAGACATTTCAGGAATAGAATTTTGAAATTCTGTAAAAATCGATAGAAATTTAAGAGTCTTCCATGAACAGGCTCATGGGTCTAAATGGGTAAATCTGTTCCTTTGTACACATGCTTGACATTGTTGTATTCTAACATCATTAAATCCCTCCTGTCTTTCCAATAAATGTTCCTGTCTTCAGGTAAGTATAAAAACAAGATCAATAGATACTGCTCAATCATATCGCAAAAAAAAATTAGGTTGCTTTATCAATCCATTCCTATAGAATAAAAGACTTCATACCAGGTTGCAAAATAGACTTTCCCCCATATACCAGTGTTGCTCCTTCCTTCACTCCAATTTCACAGTATTCCAGCAGTTTTTCCAGATGAGCTTTATGGTTTTGTGGTCCATGATCTGTTGACCTGTCCAAAGGATCACCAATTTTCATCTTCTTAATCTCTTCAACCTATACAATAGCATGGGAGATGAGTTATAGGATCACCATACATAAATAATGCACATTTTCTCTTTAAGGCTGACGACCATTAAAGAAGAAGGACTCCATGATAATTTACCACTCGTCGAACAAATTCATCATGAACAGATTCTTCAACAAACAAACGACCAGCAGCAATGCAGTTTTCCCCCTTATTGAAATATACTGCTCCCATACCCTGCGGGAGAAAGATCAACAAATACGTATAAGAAAAGGAATTGCTGCATTCATTGAGCAAGAATTGTGGTCAGTTTTCATATATTGAAAGACTGACTGCTGAGTTGGAAACACAAAGATGTCTCAGGTAACACTCACCATTCTTACAGCCTTGTCAAGGTCACAGTCATTGAAGATGATGAGCGGAGATTTCCCACCCAGTTCCAAAGAGACCTTTTTCAGATTACTCACAGCACAACTGTCAAACAGATGTTAAAACATCAGTCATATTATCAGTCATTCATATCTCAATTAACAATTGTCATTATAACCTTGCTATTTCCAGGAGTCGATCCCATATGAAAGCAGTTTCAATTCCAGTTTGACTATTGAGAGGTCAAGCTGTATCAAAGATCTGTGCATATATGCTGTCATGTAATAAATATAAATGCTATCATTTTTGCAAAATATGACAGAATATTGACTGGATGATAGAACACTAATTTCTATAAGTTAAAGATGAAAGAGCATGACTCTGTCTCAGATATTTCTCTCTGTGTAGGGGTATTGTAGGTTTAAAAAAAAAGAAATCCTTAAATCGGTTTTAACCCTATACACTCCCCCAACAAGCCTTTCTTGCTGATGCATCATCAACTGCATCCTCCAGTATTTGAACCTGCCTCCTCTCTTACGATATATATGAGATTTACTTTTTTTTTCTATGGAGGGGAGGGGGCCTGCCTATTTATTCTCTCTTCTTTCCAACCCCACATTCAGTCTTCTGCCAACCACCCCACCCACCTCCCAGCCCCATCTGATTCCTGCTTCAATGCTGTGACTGTTCTTTGACTGACTCTTTAATTATCACATGTACCCATGTATAGTAGAAAGCTTTGTTCACGAGCAGTACAGGCAGATCATAATAAGCAAGGACGTAGAGATCAAAAAGACTTAGAGGCATACAGTTTACATCGCACAGGGTGTGCAACAGATCACCATTAGCAAGATCAGCATTATTTGAGAATAGAGAATCCTTTCATCAATCTAATAATGGCTGGGAAGAAGCTGTTCCTGAACCTGCTTGTGCATCAGTTCAGGCTTCTGTATCACCCACCTGATGGAAAAGTTTGCAGAAGATCACTACCAGGGTGTTATGGGTCTTTGATGATGTTGGCAGCCTTTCTGCTGCTGGGAACTATGTAAATGGGAGTCCATGGATGGGAGGTTGGGTTCTATGATAGTATGCACAACCCAGACTGTCTTCTGTAGTTTCCTGCAGTCCTGGGCAAAGCAGGTGCCATACCAGGGCATTATGCACCCAGACAATAAGCTTTCAATGGTGCATCTGTAGAAGTTAGTGACAGTCCTTATGGACTTGCCAAATTTCTGAGCTACCTGAGAGAAAAAAAAAGAGGCTTTGTTGTGCCTTCTTAACAGTACATGCGCAGTGTGGACTTTATGAATGTTGCAACAACTGCAGGGCCTGGAACCTTATGCATGCACATTTTCGAATGAGCGCAGATGTCCTGCAGTTTCAGTGTCAGCGAAAGCTGTCTTTCTAAACTTTCTACCTATATCCCTTAGATTTCTCAGCACCATGTGGTTTTTTTACCAACCTATCTCAAGACGTCTTCTTGAGCTACACCTTGTGTCTGTGACCCAGAGTTAACTTTATCTTTTGTCAGAGGGAAGATCTGTCTGTCGCCATGATCAGAAAGGCACAAGAAAGAGTGAAGGATGACAAAGGCCGTTCTTTACCTTATGCAATGTTCTGAGCTGCTCAATTTATAGGGTCCTTTTTTTCAACCCAGTTCTGTCTTTGCAAAATGTTTTGTTTATTTCTCATATTCTGAACTGAAGTCCTCTCTATTTTCTTTTCTATGTCTTTAATTTTCTGTCCACAACTGCTATTTCATCGACGATTGTTGCTCTCAAAAAAAAGGCAGGGCCAGAGTAACTGTAGGTCACACCCAACAACCAAAAATGTATCTAGTTATTGGTGAATTGTCAGATGTTCTGTTGCACATCCTGAAAAACTGGTTTTTCAACTCACCTTTTCATGATCTGTTTACCAATTGGAGTTGATCCTGTGAACCCCAATTTACGAACGTCTGGGTGTTCTGACAGCCGTTGCCCAACCAGGCCACCTGGGATTAAATGTGAAAGATTCTTAATGTAGTTGGATGGCTATTAAAAATCTTGATTAATATCAATGCTCACTGGTTGCAATCTGATTTGTAGAAGTTTCAATTGCAATATGGTAGTTTTGTCTGCACAGTATCTATGTTATTGGAATTGTGGCCAAGAATACTGCATCTCCATCACCGTCCATGGGAATGTCCTGTTTCACAAGCAAGACAGGCTCTCCAAGGTGGTGGCACAGTGGTATATGGTCAGCAGAGTGTGAGCCCAAGAGACTCTGAAGCTATGAAGTCTCATGGGACCAAGTAAAATGGGTAAATATCTGGCTGATGTCTCACAGCTAATTGTGGCTGCAGACATAGTGGATGTGTGTTGGTTGCGTAGAGTATGAACATTGCTTAAAAACAACCAGAAGACAAAACATTTCATCTTTTTATCTGGACTATTACACAATAAACAGTGCAAGTGTTCCTTTCTTCAAGTCTGTTTCCCGTGTCAGAGTCCTGACAAGTGCAAGACAAAAGATTTTGTCTTCATTTGACTTTATTCCCTTGTCTTCATTTAATAACATTCAGAAAAACGTAATACAAATTAGGCAGAGTCAATATGGTTTTGTGAACGGGAAACTGTGTTGATAAACTTGCCACAGCTTTCCGAGGAATCCAACAAGCTGGATGGATGAAAGGGAACAAACAGATGCAATGTAGATTTCCAAAAGGGCATTTGATAAAGTGTTGCATAAAAGGCTGGTGCATAAGATAAGCGCTCACGATGATGGAGGAGATATAGATCTGGTTAAACAACAGGAAACAACGTCAAAGATAAATTTTCAGGTTGGTAAATTATAACTAGTGTAACTAACCCTAACCCTATTATATATGCTGAGACCTATTATTACAGTTTAGATTAATGACTTGGATGAAGGGACTGACTGTACTGTAGCCAAATTTTCTGACAATAGAAAGGAGAGCAAGCTGTGAGGAGAATACAAAGATTGTGCAAGGGAAATCAGTCACGTTAAGTGAATGGACAAAAATTGGCAGGATGTCTCTCATGTGGAAATATATAAGGCTAGCCACTTTTCCAGAATAATTGGATAGCAGAATACTATTTAAAAAAAGACGGAGACTGCAAAATGCTGCAGGGATTTAGTGTCCTCCTACACAAATTACAAAACTTTAGGATGCAGGTACCTCAGACAATTAAGAAGAAAAATGGCCTATTTCGCAAGGGGAATGAAGCATAAAACTAGAGAAGTCTTTCTACAACAGTCCAGGGCAATGAGATCATACAGAGTACTGTGTATAGTTTTGGTCTCCTTAAGGAAGAACAAACTTGAATTGGAAGAAGTTTGGAGAAGATTCACTCATCTGATTTCTGAGATGGGGGTGGTTGTCTTATGAAAAAAGGTTCAGCAGGTTGGGCCTATAGAGTTCAGGAGAAAAATGGAAGTAGCCTTTGGAATTCTCTCCCCCCGGGAAAGGAGTCAGGGCTGGATCAATTCAAGGGTGAAGTGACAGAATTCCCATCAACAAGAATGTGCGGAATTATGGACTCAGATGGGAAAGTGCACTTATGACCGCAAACCAGATCAGCCGACTGCTTACACCTGCTTTGATTTAGTCTGATTTTAATGATGGAACCACTACGGTTCGAGACACCCGAGACTTGAAGGATATATCGTCCAGGTGAGGTATACAGGTGTTGAGGAAACCAACATCTGGAAAAAACTACTTGATCTTGTCCTCACCAAATGCAACTGTTCATGACAGTATTGTAGAATTGATTATTGAACAATCTTTAACCTTCCGTCATATTGTCTGGCACACCACTGCATTAGACAGGACAAATTTTGTAAGGAACTAGCAACTCAAACTGGACATCCATGAGGCACCATGGCCATCAACTGCAGCAGAATTTACTCCAGCATAATCTGTAACCTCATTGCCCGGCATATCCCCCGTCCAACCATTACCATCAAGCCAAGAGATTAACCCTGGTTCAATGAACAGTGCAAGAGGGCATACCAGCAGTAGACCGGGCACACCTAAAATGTGGTATCAATCTAAAGCTAAAATGCAGGACTTACTTGCATGCCAAGCAATCTAAGCAGCATGCAACTGACACCGTTAGGCAGTTCTAAAACCAAAAGAACAAATTAAACTCTGCATCTCTGCCAAATCCAGTTGTCAATATTGGTGGACAATTAAACAACTAACTGGAGGAGCTGGCTCCACAAATATCCCCATCCATAATGAGTAGTGCAAAAGACAAGGTTTAGCATTTACCACCAGCTTTAGTCTGAAGCATTAAGACCTATTTTTGCATCTGCAAGGTCCCCAGAATCACAGAGGACAATTTTCAGCTAATATGAATCATTCCAATGTAATGAAACAGCGAAAGAAGTGGATACAACAAAGTCTATTAGCCCTGATAATATCACATCTGCAGCATTGAAGATTTGGGTCAAGCTGTGCTTTGGTGCAGCTACAACACAAAATTTGTTGAAAATTGCCCATATCTGATTTGTCCACAAAACAAAGGGATAATCCAATTCACAAATTACTGTCCCATCAGTATCTCAGTAATCAATCTTCAGCTAAGTGACAGAAGGGGTTATCACTGCGCTATCACACAATACCTTCCAATAATAATATCTACAATGGTCAGTTTCGCATCTATCACGGCCACCCAGCTTCTAACCAGATTTACGGCTTTGTTCCAAACTGGGATGGTGCTGAAGTGAGGTAAAACCCTGGGCATCGAGGCAGCACTTAGGTGAATGTAGCACTATGGAGTCCTAGCAAACCTAAAGTCAATGGGAAACAACAGAAAAACATTTGACTAATTGGAGTCCTACAACGGAGGATGGTTGTCATATCGGAAATGAATAAATTCAGCCATACGACATCTCTGCAATGACCTCCCCTCCAACTTGAACAAAGAAGTGGGCAACCCCTCTGATACTGAATTATTCCATGCATGCATGCTTGCCACATGGCCGAGACAATATCCAGGTGAGAACTGATAATTAGCAATAAAAGTCATGTGCTAGACAATGATTATCTTCAATTGAAGAACTACACATCGTCATTCAATATTCAACAGCATTTCGGTTAGATCTCCGTACACTATCAACATCCTCAACATTATCATCTTGAAACTGAACTGAACTAGCCATTTGTCCTGTTTCCCTAAAACCAGCCTATCAACCACCACGTAGAAGTAGTGTGCTGGAATACGTTACTTGACTAAATAAATACAATTCCAAAAAAACCCAAGCAATCCAATACCATCCAGATCAAAGAAAGCCCAAACGATTAGCACCCTATCTACCACCTTCAACATTCACTCCCTCCACCACCGGTGGTAGCAAGTGTACACCACTAACAAGATGCACTACTGTAATTCACCAAGGCTCCTTAGCTAGAATGAAACATATGCCAAGCAGCATCAGAGGAGCAGGAAAGCTGACATTTTGGGTCGATGCCCTTCTTCAGAAATGGGGGAGGGGAAGAGGATTCTGAAATAACTAGGGACAGAAGGGGAGGCAGATGGAAGATGGATAAAGGAGAAGAAAGGTAGAGAGGAGATAGGTCAAAGATTTCTGAAGGAGGGTCACGACCCGAAATGTCATCTTTCCTGCTCCTCTGATGCTGCTTGGCCTGCTGTGTTCATCCAGCTCTACACCGTGTTATCTCAGATTCTTCAGCATCGACACTTCCTATTATCGCTGCAACAATCATGGGTAATAGATGCATGGAATTAGCTGTAATTTCCACTCCAAGCAGTGCACTAAGCAAAGAAATACACTTCCAAACCTCAACTGTTGTGAGATCAAAAGTCTTAAACTCCCACTGTAAAAGCATTGTGGATGTACCTGTGGTTCAAAGACTACCACCTTCTCATGGGCAATTAGGAATGGACATTGAATATTAATAAACATCAATGGCATTCACATCCCAGAACAGAATTAAAAATGGACAAACCTAGCACAGGATAGATTACACTGTAGATGATTAGTTCAGGAATATAAAGGCTACATGATTGAGAAGCTTGATGGTGCCTAATGTGAGAGTAGGAGGTAATGGGTTAGGTAAGCAAAGGCTTCAACTTGGTCTCCATTAATAGTCAGGTCTCAGCACTGACTGCAGTGATGAAAAACAATCCGAAAGAGATTCATTATCACAGTACCACGGTAGTTAGCAGTTCTGACAGAATTCAAAACCAGCTTCCCTTACAGGATTAGTCCTCTTCCACAGCAAGCTTCATTCTAAGTCTACTTTCCGTCTACACATTCTACCATTTTCTTGCTCCCTCTTCATGTTAATGCACCTGGTGGCCTCATTTCCACTAACAAACTTCCATCTGATTTTCCTTCCCCTGGGTAAAGACCTTAATTCCAACTGGATCTCCTCTCTTGCAGAGCTCTGCACTCAGCTCAGTAAGTATGACAGGTAGGCATATAAGAAGAATGATGCAGTTCCTCACTGTTTAGACTGCATTGAAATACAGAAAAAGTTAGTCACCCTCAAAATATACCTAACAATTTCAGTGAAACAGAGGTTTGACAGTTCACCTGATCCTGGAAGAATATTGATGACTCCTTTTGGTATTCCAGCTCGTGCTGCCAATTCAGCAAACTTCAGTGCAGTCAGTGGAGTTACCTAGGATAGAACAAAATCCAGACACAGTCACCAGAGGAGAACGTGGGGTCAAGTGTACCCTAACTCACTAAATGGAATTCCAAATATTGAATGAAATGTTGACTTTTACAATCATTCTCCACCGATTCAAAAACTGGGTGAGGAATAAAACTACTGTTTCATTCAATTCCCAAAGCCCAGGTTCAAATGATACTCAGAGGTGAATTGTCTTGTGTTTGTTGATCATCCTGCTGAACAGAATGATAAAAACAAGGGTTCAATAATCACTAATTGCTGGAAACATATTTAATTACATAAAGAGACCATGTGTGTTTTGAAACAAAATGACTCACACTGGCTTCAACTTTTTTATTCTTTCATAGGCTGTGGAAATGCTGTCTAGGTCAGCATATGTCGCCGATCCCCAAATGCTCCTGAGAAGAAATTGTGACCATCAGTGAATGGTCAGCCAACTCTTTACATTATCAAAGTGATAAGATGCATAGAAAATAGGAGCAGCAATGGGCCATTCAGCCCTTCAAGCATGCTCTGTCATGCAACATGATCATTCAACTCAGTACTGCCACTTCAACACACAAACTTGTTCCATCACCAACATTTGTGTCTCAGGCCTGCAGCGTTCTTCCAGCAAGGCTCAGCACAAGTTGGAAGAATAGCATCTCATTTGCCCCTGAGGGACCTTGTTCAAGTTCAATATCTTGAAACTTTATTTCAGACCACCCTACTCTCAACCTTTTCTGTACTCAAACTACAATTTTGGTTCAGCAGGGGGATGGGAACCAAAATTGTAGTTCGAGTACAGAAAAGGTTGAGAGTAGGGTGGTCCGAAATAAAGTTTCAGGGACGCAAGATGGAACCGGCAAGCAAGATGTTGGTTTGAAGTGTGTCTACTTCAATGCCAGGAGTGTCCGGAATAAGGTGGGTGAACTTGCAGCATGGGTTAGTACCTGGGACTTCAATGTTGTGGCCATTTCGGAGACATGGATAGAGCAGGTTCCGGGATTTAGATGTTTCAGTAAGAACAGAGAAGATGGTAAAAGAGGAGGAGGTGTGGCATTGTTGGTCAAGGACAGTATTAAAGTTGCAGAAAGGGTGTTTGGGGACTCGTCAACTGAGGTAGTATGGGCTGAGGTTAGAAACAGGGAAGGAGAGGTCACCCTGTTGGGAGTTTTCTATAAGCCTCCGAATAGTTCCAGAGATGTAGAGGAAAGGATAGCAAAGATGATTGTCAATAGGTGTGAGACAGACAGGGTAGTTGTCATGGGGGACTTCAACTTTCCAAATATTCACTGGGAACACTATAGTTCCGAGTACTATAGATGGGTCAGTTTTTGTACAGTGTGCGCAGGAGGGCTTTCTGGCACAGTATGTAGATAGGCCAACAAGGGATGAAGCCACATTAGATTTGTTACTGGGTAATGAGCCTGGCCAGGTGTTAGATTTGGAAGTAGGTGAGCACTTTGGTGATAGCGATCACAATTCTGTTATGTTTACTTTAGTGATGGAAAGGGATAGGTGTATACCACTGGGCAAGAGGTATAGCTGGGGGAAAGGCAATTACGATGAGATTAGGCAAGATTTAGGGAGCATAGGATGGGGAAGGAAACTGCAGGGGATGGGCACATTAGAAATGTGGAGCTTATTCAAGGAAAAGCTCCTGTGTCCCTTAGATAAGTATGTACCTGTCAGGCAGGGAGGAAGCTGTAGAGTGCAGGAGCTGTGGTTTACGAAGGAGGTGGAATCTCTGGTCAAGAGGAAGAAGAAGGCTTATGTTAGGATGAGACGTGAAGGCTCAGTTAGGACACTTGAGGGCTATGAGGTAGTCACAAAAGATCGAAAGAGAGAGCTCAGAAGAGCCAGGAAGAGACATGAGAAGTTGTTGGCGGATAGGATCAGGGTAAACCCTAAGGCTTTCTATAGGTATTTAAGGAATAAAAGAATGACGAAAGTAAGATTAGGGCCAATCAAGGATAGTAGTGGGAAGCTGTGTGTGGAGTCAGTGGAGATAGGGGAAGCACTAAATGAATATTTTTCAACAGTATTCACTCTAGAAAACGACAATGTTGTCGAGGAGACTACTGAGATAAAGGCTACTAGACTAAGTGGGATTGAGGTTCACAAGGAAGAGGTATTAGAAATCCTACAGAGTGTGAAGATAGATAGGTCCCCTGGGCCGGATGGGATTTATCCTAGGATCCTCTGGGAAGCCAGGGAGGAGATTGCCGAGCCTTTGGCATTGATCTTTAACTCGTCATTGTCTACAGGAATAGTGCCAGAAGACTGGAGGATAGCAAATGTGGTTCCCCTGTTCAAGGAGGGGAGTAGAGACAACCCTGGTAATTATAGACCAGTGAGCCTTACCTCAGTTGTTGGTAAAGTGTTGGAAAAGGTTATAAGGGATAGGATTTATAATCATCTAGAACAGAATAAATTGATTAGGGATAGTCAGCACGGTTTTGTGAAGGGAAGGTTGTGCCTCACAAACCTTATTGACCTCTTTGAGAAGGTGACCAAACAGTTAGATGAGAGTAAACCAGTTGATGTGGTGTATATGGATTTTAGCAAGGCGTTCGATAAGGTTCCCCACAGTAGGCTATTGTACAAAATGCGGAGGAATGGAATTCTGGGAGATATAGCAGTTTGGATCGGAAATTGGCTTGCTGAAAGAAGACAGAGGGTGGTAGTTGATGGGAAACGTTCATCCTGGAGACCAGTTACTAGTGGTGTACCGCAAGGGTCGGTGTTGGGTCCACTGCTGTTTGTCATTTTTATAAATGACCTGGATGAGGGCATAGAAGGATGGGTTAGTAAATTTGCAGACGACACTAAGGTCGGTGGAGTTGTGGATAGTGACGAAGGATGCTGTAGGTTGCAGAGAGACATAGATAAGCTGCAGAGCTGGGCTGAGAGGTGGCAAATGGAGTTTAATGCAGACAAGTGTGAGGTGATGCACTTTGGTAGGAGTAACCCGAAGGCAAAGTACTGGGCTAATGGTAAGATTCTTAGTAGTGTAGATAAGCAGACAGATCTCGGTGTCCATGTATACAGATCCTTGAAAGTTGCCACCCAGGTTGACAGGGCTGTTAAGAAGGCATACAGTGTGTTTTAGCTTTTATTAATAGCGGGATCGAGTTCCGGAACCAAGGGGTTATGCTGCAGCTGTACAAAACTCTGGTGCGGCCGCACTTGGAGTATTGTGTACAGTTCTGGTCACCGCATTATAAGAAGGATGTGGAAGCTTTGGAAAGGGTGCAGAGGAGATTTACTAGGATGTTGCCTGGTATGGAGGGAAGGTCTTACGAGGAAAGGCTGAGGGACTTGATGCTGTTTTCATTAGAGAGAAGGTGGTTGAGAGGTGACTTAATTGAAACATATAAAATAATCAGAGGGCTAGTTAGGGTGCAGAGGGAGAGCCTTTTTCCTAGGATGGTGACGGCGAGCACGAGGGGGCATAGCTTTAAATTGAGGGGTGAAAGATATAGGACAGATGTCAGAGGTAGTTTCTTTACTCAGAGTAGTAAGGGAATGGAACGCTTTGCCTGCAACGGTAGTAGATTCGCCAACTTTAGGTACATTTAAGTCATCATTGGATAAGCATATGGATGTACATCGAATAGTGTAGGTTAGATGGGCTTCAGATCGGTATGACAGGTCGGCACAGGCCGAAGGGCCTGTACTGTGCTGTAATGTTTTATGTAATATCAGTCAATATCGATCATTTTTGGCTTGAATGGCTTCTTCTTTGTCTTTTACCCACTCCGTCACACCAGGTTCTGTCATGACACGGGCTGCTTTCAGCCAAATCATTTTCACCTACTTAAGATCCCCATTACCGGCCTTTCCTTCTCCCTAACCTACTATTATCCATCCTATCGTCTACCTGTCTTTATCTGCCTCTGTGCTACATATCCAGCTTTCATTTACTTCTTTTCCACAATCCCAACTCCGTCTTCAGCTTGTATTCCACATCTTATTAGCTACTATCAGTTCTAAAGAAGTGTCACTGGACTTGAAATGTTAACTGTTTTGTCTCTGCAGATGCGGTCTGACCTCCTACAGCAATTTCTGCTTTTGTTTCAGGTTTTTAGCATTCGCAGTTCTGTGTTTTATCCAATTCAGTTCCCTGTTCCTATTTTCTCCTGATACACTTTGATCCCTTTATCCCTATGAGCCACAAATAACTTTTAAAAAGATCCATTGCTTTGGCCTCAACTGCTTTCTGAGGCAGTGAATTAGACAAGCTCACCATTCTTTGGATGACAAAATTTCTTATCACAGTCCTGAATAGTTCACCCCATTTCTTAAACTCTGATCTCTGGTTTGGGACTCTCTGGTAATTGGGAACATCTTTCCTGCCTTATTGTCTCTAGTCCTGTTAGAGTATTGTAGATTTGTATGAGATCACCCCTCATTCTTCTAAATCCAGCAATATAGTCCTAATCAATCCAGGCTCTCTTCATATGCAATTACAGGAACCATTCCAGTAAACCTGGGTTGCACTCATCCATAGCCAGAAAATCCTTCCTCAAACAAGGAGTCAAAACTGCACACAATCGGCACGTCTTGTTTAACCGCAGCCTTGTATTATTGCAGCCAGGTATCTCTGTTCCTGTACATGAATCTTCTCACTGCCAAGGTTCACAGAAGCTTCACTGTGTTTTTATTTTCATCATATTTGGACTGTGAGCTGTCAGCTGAAGGTAACCTTTGAGTTATGAGCAGCAGTTTGTTTTAAAGAAAAGGAGAACAAATAAATGGATATTTGTTTAAAAGACCAGGTTTGGAAGTCAACTGCACGTTGAATCTTGTTCCAAGAATACTGAAGTTGTTTTGGTTCCAGAGATGGATTATGCTCAAGCAGATGGCAGATGTTGGATACTAACTGGGACCTCATAGGGATATCGGTGTCAGCTAGTCGAACAAAAGAAACCAAAGTTTGAACTGGCTTTGAACTGTGTTTAAAGGCAGAAAGATTGTAGCTGCCAAAGCTCCAGGAAGGAGATCTGAATACTCTCTGGTTACACTCCTATTAAGAACTTATTGAAAGTCCAGAGATAGAATCACAGAATGGGTGAACATTTCTTTGCAGCCTGCCAGAAGCTATTTGCATTGACTGGTGCCTTCAGAAATCAAGCAAGATACAATTCCAAGTGTGTGCGATATTATAGATTGTGGAAACAGCTTAAGTGAACTGGTCAGTTACATGTCATTTATTTTTCTTTAATTTATCCCTTAACTATGTTTGTCTGTCTGTGTGGGAGTGGGGGCTAGAGAAAAAGAAATTAGGTTTAAAATCTAGAAATTAATTTGATTAACTTATTGTTTAACTTTGATCTGCTAAAGTTACTGGATTATTAATAACTAGGGGTCCAAGCACTGATCATTGTAGTATCTCAAGAGTCATTGCCTGCCACTCGGAAAAAGGCCTATTTATTTCTACCCTCTGTGTCCTCTCTGACAACTAGTTCTTGATCTGTGTCAGTACAATACCTCCAATCTCACATGCTTTAATTTTACATGCTAATCCCTTTGTGGATCTTTATTGAAAGCCTTCTGAAAGTTCAAGTAAATCATATCTACTAGAGTCAGAAGTCACAAGACACCAGATTATAGTCCAACTGATTTATTAGAAATCACAAGCTTTCAAAACACTGCTCCTTCATCAGGTGAAATGACGAAGAAGCAGCACTCCAAAAGCTTGTGTTTTCTAATAAAACTGTTGGAGTATAAATCTGGCATCGCGTAGCCTCTGACTCCTGTCCAACACCGGCATCTCCACATCACATCTACCAGAGTTATTAACTCTGCTGGTTATGACGAGTAGTTTAACCAGTCACAATGCATCAGAAACAGTCACTTTACATTTGCCTTTAAAATCAGAAAAACTAGGGTCTCTGATACCTTAAAATATTTTGAGGGAGTCTGGTCTGGTCCATGACAGCTTAGTGCAGTAGACAAGCTATCATTGCACATTCATAAGGAGTGTCCCAAAACACTTACTTTTAGCACAAGAGATAATGCAGATGCTGGAGAATCCGAGATAACAAGATGTAGGGCTGGATGAAGAGTCTAGGCCCGAAACATCAACTTTCCTGCTCCTATGATGCTGCTTGGCCTTGTGTTCATTCACCTTTACACCCTGTTATCTCTACTTTCAGCACAAATCCAGTTCACAGTCTATTTTGCTACTTCTGATTTTCTTAATTACCCAAATTTACGTTCAATTTAGTGCAATGGAAATTATGTTGAGACAAACTTGGAATAAACCTTGTTGTTTCCAATTTGCAGAGAAAGAGTTCAGCTGACAATGAAGCTGCATTTTTGTTTGGAAGCTGGAGTTGTTCTTGGATTTCCCCAGCAACAGGCTGCTTCAGACGACATACCCAGCTAACGCTTTTGTTACTTCACTGAGAGTCTGGAGTCTAAGGGAGACAGCTGGACTGCAGACAAATTGCACTGGGGTGAGAGGCAACTCTGAATGTGTGACATATTTTGCTTTAATTTTAACCAAGCATTTATTTTGCTTGTTCAGATAGCTTTCTGTGTGAAAGATTAATTTACAATAATCACCAGTTTTCGTAGGGTATCGCTTACTGTGTCCAGGGCAGTTGCAATAAAGACAGACAAACTTATATTTACACAAGTTTTTTCACAACCATTGGATATTTCAAATCACTTTATAGCCAATGAACTACTTTTGTGAAATGTAGTCACTATTGTATTGCAGAATGCAGCAGCCAATCTGCAGACAGTCAGCTCCCACAAACATAAATTAATAATTAGCAAAGTGCACAGCTTTTGGGATGCTTATTATTTTCCATATCTTAATACATATTGGCCAGGATATCAGGTAGAACTCAACTGCTCTTCTTCTCCATGAGATCTTTTACATCCACGGAGGAGGCAGATGGTCCTCAGTTTAATATTTTATTCAGAGGTCAGCACTGACTGTGCATTACTCCCTCAATACTGTCCTGGACTGGAATTTGAACCTAAAACGTTATGATTAGGTGGTGTGTGAGCTCCAAACTGAGGCATGGCTGACACCCCACCAGAAAGGCAGTGCTCTATTCAAGGTAGGAGCTTAGCCCACCAATATTACACATTTCCTTAAGGAAGAATTACTTTTCTTCAGCATGATTCATCTCAGCTTGTCCGGATACAGTGAGAGCTGTAGGGTTAGTGAACTAAATGACCATGCTACCATGGTACAGGAAGATATACAAGATAGAAGTAAGTAGGAATGTAGTGGCAATATGTAACAGTATAATGAGGGGCACTGACATAGTTCTCTTCAGCAAACACATGGGTCCAGAGGGCTATGTTGATATCAGGGCTTTAGGACATCTGGTTAGGGTTGTTAAATGTCCAAAAAAACAGCATTAATTAATGGTCTCATTGAATATATTATAATTGAATTTTATATTCCATTCAAGGGAGAGAGGAGGGAGTCTAAGACTACTACTTCAAAAATTTAATTAAGGGCAGTTCAACATCATAGAATCCTTACAGTGTGGACACAAGCCATTCAGCCCAACATGTCCACACTAACTCTCCAAACATCACCCCACCCAGACTCACCCACCTACCTGCATTTCCCACGGATAATCCACCTAACCTAAACACTGTGGGCAATTTAGCATGGCTAATCCACCTAACATTTGGACTGTGGGACAAAGCCACAGAACCTGGAGGAAACCCACACAAACACAGGGAGAACATGCAATCTTCACACAGGAAGTTGCTTGAGGCTAGAACTGAACCACAAAGCCACTATGCCACTCAGTCACGAAGGTATGACAGCAGAGCTGGCTAAAGTGAACCGGCAAATTAATTAAAGGATAGAATTGTTGTGGCAGACATTAAAGGGAATAGTACAGAATACACACAACAGATAAATTCCAACGAGTAAGAACATTTCAAAGAGGCAGACCCACCATCCATGGTTAACCAGAAATTCTAAAGGTAGAATCAAAATAAAAATGTTGCACATAATTGTGCAAAGACAACTAGCAGGTCAGAAGATTGCACAGAATATAAAAACACTGCAAAAAGTGACAAAAAAATTATTAAGGGAGAACTTGGAGTACAAGAGAAAACTAGCTACAAGTATAAAAACAGGTAAGAGTTTAATGCTTTTAAAAAGAAGTTAGTATTGTTGAGCATTGGTCCTTTGGAAAGGAAGTCTTGAGTACCAATAATGAAAATAGGGAAAGGATAGATGAATTGAATGGGTATGTTGCATCAGTCTTCACGGGATACAAATAACATACCAGAAGCAGCGATATATCAGGAAATAGAAGGGAAGAAGGAAATCACTAGATAATCACGATAAGTAGTACTGAATTTATACTGAATAAGTTCTTGGAGCTACAGCCTGGCAAGAGCTCAAGTCTTGATGGACTTTATCTTAGGGCTGTAAAGGAAATGGTTCATGAGATAGCTGATGCGCTGGTTGTAAGTTTTCAAAACCCCCTTGATATAGGGACAGTCACATCACATCGGAAGATGGTGAGCATAACTTCTTTATTCAAAAAGAGAGGTGGACAAAAAGCAGGAAATCACAGGCCAGTTATATAAACAACGATCACAGGGAAAATGTTATTATTAAAGAAGTTAGAGCATGGCATTTGGATACGTTTGAGGTAACCAAGCAGTAACAATACAGTTTTGTGGAAGGGAAATCACATTTAACCATCTGTTGGAGTTCGCGGTGGAAGTAAAACATGATGTGGATGAAGAAAAACCAGTGTTTCACTGCAACTGGATCTTCAGAAAACACATGAAAAGGTCCCATATCAAAGGTTATTGAGGAAAGTTAAAGTTCATGACATAAAGGATGATATATTGACATGGAAAGAAGATTGGATAGCTTACAAGAAGAAGAAAGTGCACGTAAATGGATCTTTGTAGGTTGGCAAGATGTAACAAGTAGTGAACCACAGGCTCAGTGCTGGAAGCTCATCAGTTTGCAATTCATATAAATAATTTGGATGAAGGTATTTTGCCAAATTTTCTGATGACACAAAGATAGGTAGAAAAGTAAGTTGTAAGGAGGATGCAAACAGCCTACAAAAAAAAATTGGTATGTTAATTGAGTGGGGACAAAAAAATCAGGCAAATGGAAATGTCCATTTTGGCAGGAAGGGATAAAACAGAAGCATATTTTCTAAATGGAGAGCTGTTGCAAAGCTTTGACTCGCAGAGGATTCTGGGCATACGAGCACTTGAATTTCAAAAGAAATTAAAACAGCAAGTAATTAAGAAAACTAATAGAAGGTTCACATTTATCGTAGGTGGAATTGAATGCAAAAGTAGAGAGGTGATACTTCAGTCAAACAGGCACTGGTGAGACCATATTGGAATGTTGTGCGTAGTATTAGTCCCTTTATTTAAAAAAGGACATAAATGTGGTAGAGGCAGTTCAGATAAGGTTTACCAGACTAATTTCTAGAATTACAGCAATGTCTTATGAGGAAAGGTTACACAGGCTAGCCTTGTATTCTGTGTATTTTAAAAGAGTAAGATGCTGCTTAATTGAAACATAAGATCCTGAGGGGTCTTTACTGGGTTGATACTTCCTCTCTGGATGAATCTAGAACTATGGGACACTTTATAAATCAGGGGTTTCCCATTTAGAACAGAGATTAGACATCTTTTCCCTTTCAGAGCATCATGAATCTTTGGAACATTTCCTGAAAAGATGATGAAAGCAGGGTCCTTGAGTATTTTTAAGGCAGAGGTGAAAAATGATCAGGGGAAGCAGAAATGCAGATTTGATGTTATAATCAGATCAGCCATTAGCTGAGCAAGCTTGAGGGTCTGAATGGCCTATTTTTAGTTCGTATGCACATTTTCATATGCTTGTATGCAAAAACTTTAATATAACAACATTTCCAAAATGATTCACAGGAATAAATAAAAACAAAATCAAACACCAAGCTGCATAAGTAGATCATGAGTCAAAGAGTAAAAGAGGCTGGTTTTAGGGAATGCCTTAAAGAGTGAAAATGGGTAGAAAGGCAGTGATTAGATTATATTAGATTCCCTACAGTGTGGAAACAGACCCTTCAGCCCAACAAGTCCACACCGCCCCTTGAAGAATCCCACCCAAACCCATCCCCCAATAACCCACTCAGCCCTGAACCCTACGGGCAATTTAGCATGACCAATCCACCCAGCCTGCACATTTTTGGACTTTGGGAGGAAACCGGAGCACTCGGAGGAAATCCAAGCAGACACGGGGAGAATGTGCAAACTCCACACAGACAGTCGCCTGAGGCTGGAATTGAACCCTAGTCCCCGGCGCTGTGAGGCTGCAGTACTAACCACTGAGCCACTGTGTTGCCCCAATGATGTGTAAGAGCAATTCAGAGCTTGGGGTCTAGGCATTTTAAGGCATAGCTATCAAAAGTGAAACAATTATAATTGAGAAACAATGAGACGCCAGTACTAATATCATAGTATCACACAGAATTGCGGAGATGGAAATTACAGAGATAGAGAAGGACAAAGTCATGGTGGGATTTGAAACAAGGAACAGAGTTTTAAAATCAAGGCTGTTTGACAAGGAACCAAAATAAGATCACTGACAGAACAACAAAACTTGAAATGAGAGTTTTTGATGACTTCAGATTCTCCCTAAAAACTGAAAATGTACATGACAAAAAGAGGGAATTAAACCTCCACTCTGTCAAGCATTTTCAGTATTCCTGCTGGATCCTTAAATTCCCCACATGATGGTAGGGGTTGTTGCCAAGTTAGTAGAAGAAGTGAAATTTGACCTGTTTTCCATTTACAGATGTTTGACTGTTAATTAGACATCATTAAAAAGTGGAGTCTGGACAGTAAATTGCAATTACTGACAAACCCACTCAAAAAGGAGGTTAGTAACAAGTCAAGATAATAAAATGTGAGGCTGGATGAACACAGCAGGCCAAGCAGCATCTCAGGAGCACAAAAGCTGACGTTTCGGGCCTAGACCCTTCATCAGAGAGGGGGATGGGGTGAAGGTTTTGGAATAAATAGGGAGGGGGGGGGGGGGGCGGACCGAAGATGGAGAGAAAAGAAGATAGGTGGAGAGGAGAGTATAGGTTTTTGTAGGTTACGTGGACCAGTCCCTCTTCCGCACCTACACAGGCCCCAAACCCCACCTCTTCCTCCGTTACATTGATGACTGTATCAGCGCCGCCTCTTGCTCCCCAGAGGAGCTCGAACAGTTCATCCACTTCACCACCTCCCACCCCAATCTTCAGTTCACCTAGGCCATCTCCAGCACATCCCTCACCTTCCTGGATCTCTCAGTCTCCATCTCAGGCAACCAGCTTGTAACTGATGTCCATTTCAAGCCCACCGACTCCCACAGCTACCTAGAATACACCTCCTCCCACCCACCCGCCTGCAAAAATTCCATCCCCTATTCCCAATTCCTCCGCCTGCGCCGCATCTGCTCCCACGATGAGGCATTCCACTCCCGCACATTCCAGATGTCCAAGTACTTCAAGGACCGCAACTTGCCCCCCACAGTGGTCGAGAACACCCTTGACCGCGTCTCCCGCAACACATCCCTCACACCCCACCCCCGCCACAACCGCCCCAAGAGGATCCCCCTCGTTCTCACACACCATCCCACCAACCTCCGGATACAACGCATCATCCTCCGACACTTCCGCCAGCTACAATCCGACCCCACCACCCAAAACATTTTTCCATCCCCACCCTTGTCTGCTTTCCGGAGAGACCACTCTCTCCATGACACCCTTGTTCACTCCACACTGCCCTCCAACCCCACCACACCCGGCACCTTCCCCTGCAACCGCAGGAAATGCTACACTTGCCCCCACACCTCCTCCCTCACCCCTATCCCAGGCCCCAAGATGACTTTCCATATTTAGCAGAGGTTCACCTGCACATCTGCCAACGTGGTTTACTGCATCCACTGTACCCAGTGTGGTTTCCTCTACATTGGGGAAACCAAGCGGAGGCTTGGGGACCGCTTTGCAGAACACCTCCGCTTGGTTCGCAATAAACAACTGCACCTCCCAGCTGCAAACCATTTCCACAACCCCTCCCACTCTATAGATGACATGTCCATCATGGGCCTCCTGCAGTGCCACAACAATGCCACCCGAAGGTTGCAGGAACAGCAACTCATATTCCGCTTGGGAACCCTGCAGCCTAATGGTATCAATGTGGACTTCACCAGCTTCAAAATCTCCCCTTCCCCCACCGCATCCCTAAACCAGCCCAGTTGTCCCCTGCCCCCACTGCACCACACAACCAGCCCAGCTCTTCCCCTCCACCCACGGCATCCCAAAACCAGTCCAACCTGTCTCTGCCTCCTTAACCTGTTCTTCCTCTCACCCATACCTTCCTCCCACCCCAAGCCGCACCTCCATCTCCTACCTACTAACCTCATCCCACCTCCTTGAACTGTCCGTCTTCCCTGGACTGACCTATCCCCTCCCTACCTCCTCACCTATACTCTCCTCTCCACCTATCTTCTTTTCTCTCCATCTTCAGTCCGCCTCCCCCTCTCTCCCTATTTATTCCAGAACCCTCACCCCAACCCCCTCTACGAAGAAGGGTCTAGGCCTGAAACGTCAGCTTTTGTGCTCCTGAGATGCTGCTGGGCCTGCTGTGTTCATCCAGCTTCACACTTTATTATCTTGGATTCCCCAGCATCTTCAGTTCCCATTATCACTAGTAACAAGTCAAGTTTGTGCCGAGTTACCTGTGCCGGTTTCAGCACTAACGTGTTGCCTGCTGCCAGACAAGCAGCACTCTTCCATGCTAGCATCATGAGTGGGTAATTCCAGGGAATAATGATCGCACAAACTCTGGAAAACACTGATAATCAGTCATCACATTCAAATTAGCCACTGTTAACTCCAACATTAGATTTCCAGGCTGCCAAAACACCCATCAAATGAATTCAAGATAATAAAATGTGAGGCTGGATGAACACAGCAGGCCAAGCAGCATCTCAGGAGCACAAAAGCTGACGTTTCGGGCCTAGACCCTTCATCAGAGAGGGGGATGGGGTGAGGGTTCTGGAATAAATAGGGAGAGAGGGGGAGGCGGACCGAAGATGGAGAGAAAACAAGATAGGTGGAGAGAGTGTAGGTGTGGAGGTAGAGAGGGGATAGGTCAGCACAGGTAAGATGGACAGGTCAAGGAGGTGGGATGAGGTTAGTAGGTAGGAGATGGGGGTGCGGCTTGGGGTGGGAGGAAGGGATGGGTGGGAGGAAGAACAGGTTAGGGAGGCAGAGACAGGTTGGACTGGTTTGGGGATGCAGTGGGTGGAGGGGAAGAGCTGGGCTGGTTGTGTGGTGCAGTGGGGGGAGGGGACGAACAGGGCTGGTTTAGGGATGCGGTGGGGGAAGGTGAGATTTTGAAGCTCGAGAAGTCCACATTGATACCATTGGGCTGCAGGGTTCCCAAGCGGAATATGAGTTGCTGTTCCTGCAACCTTCGGGTGGCATCATTGTGGCACTGCAGGAGGCCCATGATGGACATGTCATCTAAAGAATGGGAGGGGGAGTGGAAATGGTTTGCGACTGGGAGGTGCAGTTGTTTGTTGCGAACCGAGCAGAGGTGTTCTGCAAAGCGGTCCCCAAGCCTCCGCTTGGTTTCCCCAATGTAGAGGAAGCCACACCGGGTACAGTGAATGCAGTATACCACATTGGCAGATGTGCAGGTGAACCTCTGCTTAATGTGGAATATCATCTTGGGGCCTGGGATAGGAGTGAGGGAGGTGGTGTGGGGGCAAGCCATTTCCACTCCCACTCCCATTCTTTAGATGACATGTCCATCATGGGCCTCCTGCAGTGCCACAATGATGCCACCCGAAGGTTGCAGGAACAGCAACTCATATTCCACTTGGCAACCCTGCAGCCTAATGGTATCAATGTGGACTTCTTGAGCTTCAAAATCTCCCCTTCCCCCACCGCATCCCTAAACCAGCCCAGTTCGTCCCCTCCCCCCACTGCACCACACAACCAGCCCAGCTCTTCCCCCCCACCCACTGCATCCCCAAACCAGTCCAACCTGTCTCTGCCTCCCTAACCTGTTCTTCCTCCCACCCATCCCTTCCTCCCACCCTAAGCCGCAACCCCATCTCCTAGCTACTAACCTCATCCCACCTCCTTGACCTGTCCGTCTTCCCTGGACTGACCTATCCCCTCCCTACCTCCCCACCTATACTCTCTCCACCTATCTTCTTTTCTCTCCATCTTCGGTCTGCCCCCCCCCTCCCTATTTATTCCAAAACCTTCACCCCATCCCCCTCTCTGATGAAGGGTCTAAGCCCGAAACGTCAGTTTTTGTGCTCCTGAGATGCTGCTTGGCCTGCTGTGTTCATCCAGCCTCACATTTTATTATCTTGGATTCTCCAGCATCTGCAGTTCCCATTATCTCTCATCAAATGAATTCACCATCTTACCCGAGTGGCTCCTTCTTTGTATATGTTAAATTACGATTGGGACGAGCTTGATTAATGGGGATTGTAGAACCCTAAAGGATATCAAAAAAAAAATCACACGTTAAATTTTCATCTGAACATTTCTAGAAAAAACTAAAATAGATTTTAAGTTCTTGAAGTAAACTGTTGCACAGTGAGAAATGGTAATCCACGTGTGATCAAGAGAGTTTGACTACAGTCATACAATATGGAAACAGATCCTTCAGTCCAATTCGTTCATGCTGACCAAATTACCCAAAGTAAACTAGTCCCATACCTATTCTAAATGATTTCAAATGTTGTAACTGTACCTGCATCAACCACTTCCTCTGGCAGTTCATTCCAAATACGAAGCACACCCTGTGTGAAAAAGTCGCTTCTCAGGTCCCCGTTGAATCTTTCTCCTCTCACCTTAACAATATGCTCTCTAGTTTGAACTTCCCCGCCCTTGGGAAAAGACCTTTGCTATTCACTTTATCTATCTCCCTCATGATTTTATAAGCTTCTATAAAGGTCACATCTCCATCTCCTATGCTCCAACAAGAAAAGTCCCAGCCTATCCAGCCCCTCCTTATAACTCAAGCCCTACAGTTCCAGCAACATTTTGGTAAATCTTTCTGAGCCCTCCCCTATTTGATAATATTCTTCCTACTAGCAGGATGACTAGAACCATGTACAGTACTCCAAAAGTTGCCTCACATTTGTGCCGTACAACCTCAACATGACATTCGAACTCCTATCCTTAACAGTCTGAGCAATGAAGACAAGTATGCTAAACACCTTTCTTAACCATGCTGTCTACCTGTGATGTAAGTTTCAAAGAACTACGTACCTGAACTCCTTGGACTGTTTAACAACATGACCCAGGGCCCTATCATTAACTATACAAGTCCTTCCCTCATTTGTTTTACCAAAATAAATACCTCTCATTTATCTAAACTCCCGCTGCTGCTCATCAGCCCAAATGATCAAGATCCCTTTGTAACTTTAAATAAGCTTCAGATAAGCATTGTCGACTATGCTTCCAATTTTGGCATTATCCACAAACTCACTAACCATGCCTCCTGAATTCTCATCCAGATTATTTATTTAAATGACAAACAAAAAAGTGGACCCAGCTTCAATCCCTGTGGAACACTGCTGGTCACAAGCCTGTAGTCCAAAAAAAACCCCTTCACCACCACCCTCTGTCTCTGGCTGTCAAGCTAATTTAGTATCCAACTGGCAAGCTCTCTCTGAATCCCATGTGATCTAGCTTTACTAATTATTCTAACATGCAGAACTCTGTCAAAGGCTTTACTAAAGTCCACGTAGACAATGTTTATACTCTGCCCTCAATCAATCTTTCTGGTTATATACTCAATCAAGTTTGAGAGACACAATTTCCCATTCACAAAGCCATGCTGACTATCCCTAATCAGTCCTTGCCTCTCCAAATACATGTGAATCCTATCCCTCAGAATCTCTCCTCTCCGATAATTTACCCACCAGTGATGTCAGACTCACCAGTATATAGTTCCCAGACTTCTCCATACAGCCTTGCTTAAATAAAGGCACAACATTAGCCACACTTCAGTCCTCCAGCCCTCCAGCACCTCACCCATGGCTGTAGATGACACAATTATCCCTGTTAAGGGCCCCGTAATTTCTTCCTTAACTTTCCACAACATCCTGAGATACACTTCATTAGGTCCTGGAGATTTATCCACCGTTATGTTTTTAAGACTTCTACCACTGGTTGGAACAGTGGTCCATGTCCAAAAGTAAAACAAATACATTCATCCCCACCAGGAATGTTTCTTTGCTTGTGAGCTCAAACACACACCACGTATTCTTGGAAAAATCTCCCACGAGCCAATGGATCCAATTAAAAAAACTGTTCAATTTTTGTTTGCAATCAATATTCTAAAGGTAATTCTTCAAAACGTAATGGTTCAGAATCAAGCTACACAACTATGAAGTCATCTAGGTGGATGAGCACTGGAAGCCATTCAAACAGTGGGAAGGTGGGATAATGTTGATAGGAATGTAACGGTAGCAGGGGTCAGTATAGTCCAAGTGATTAACGCAGTTCCTTGCATCAGAGAGTGAGACACGAGGAAACAGTGTCGTCTGCCCATTTCCGGAGTTCCAGTCATCACCTTGGGGCTGGAAAGGAACTGGCAGTGGGAGGGAGAGGGGAGAGCCAATTTTAGACCAGAGCTGTAGATCTCCATGACTGTGACTATGGGTCTACTTTGTTGTCTATCTGTGTTCTGCTAAAGTTATGTTATTAACAATAAATCTTAATTTTTGTTTAAGTTGTAACTTGGTATCCAAAATTTGTTATTGTTAAAGTCCATTTAGGAACATCTAGGCAATGTAATCAAGTGTTAGGTAATCCATTTCAGACCGAAAAGACCATAAAACACAGGAGCAGAAATTAGATTAGATTAGATTCCCTACAGCGTGGAAACAGGCCCTTCGGCCCAACAAGTCCACACTGCCCTTTGAAGCGTCCCACCCAGATCCATCCCCCTATAACCCACACACCCCTGAACACGACGGGCAATTTAGCATGGTCGATCCACCTAGCCTGCACATCTTTGGACTGTGGGAGGAAACTGGAGCACGCAGAGGAAACCCACGCAGACACGGGGTGAACGTGTAAACTCCACACAGACAGTTGCCTGACGCTGGAATCGAACTCGGGTCTCTGGTGCTGTGAGGCTGCAGTGCTAACCACTGAGCCACCGTGCTGCCCCTAAATAAGGCCCTTTTACCCATCAATTCTGTTCCGCCATTCAATCAAGGCTGGTAAGGTTCTCAATGCTACTCTCCTGCTTTGAACAAACAAACAAATGAGAAAGTACAGCACAGGAACAGGCCCTTCGGCCCTCCAAGCCTGTGTCGACCACCACACCCTAATTAACCTAAAAACAAACCTGCCATTTTTAGATTTGCATCGCTCTGTTCCCTCCTTACTCATGTACCCATCTAGGTGCCTCTTAAATGTATTCAATGTGCCCGTTTCCACCACCTCTTCTGGTAGTGCATTCCAAGCTGCTACCACTCTCTGCGTGAAAAATTTCCCTCACACATCTCCCTTAAACTTTCCCCCTCTGACCGTGAACCTGTGCCCCCTTGTAATTGAAACTTCAACCCTGAGAAAAAGCCTCTGGCTGTCCACCCAATCTATGCCTCTCATAATTTTGTAGACCTCTATCAGGTCTCCTCTCAGCTGCCGTCTTTCCAGTGAAAACAATCCTAGTCTTTTTAACTTTTCCTCATAGTCAATGCCCCTGGGTCCAGGCTTTCTGCCTGTAACCTTTGATCCCCTTGATGTCAAGGATCTATTTCTCGCTGTCTTAAATATACTGAATGACTTGGCCTCCAAAGTCTTCCGTGGCAATGAATTCCCTAGATTCCCCACTCTCTGGCGAAAGAAGTTTGTCCTAATCTCCGTTCTAAAGGGTCTTCCCTTTACTCTAAGGCGTGAGTCCTAGTCTCTCCTGCTGGTGGAAACATTTTCCCTCTGTCCAGGCCAATCAGTATTCTGCAAGTTTGATTAGATTCTCCCCTCATCCTTCTAAACTTCATCGAGTATTGACCCAGAGTCGTCAAATGTTCCTCATATGTTAAGCCTTTCATTCCTGGGATCATTCTTGTGAACGTCATCTGAACGCACTCCAGGACCAATACATCCTTCCTGAGGTATGGGGCCCAAAATTGCTCACAATATTCTAAATGCAGTCTGGCTAAAGCCGTATTAAGCCTCAGAAGAATATTCTAGTCCTCTCAAAATAATGCCAATATTGTATTTGCCTTCCTGACTACTGACACCCTGCAAGTTTACCTTAAAATAATTTTAGTCTCCACTTGGAGCATGGTGAGCAGATCTGGGCACCACATGCTGGGAAGGATATACTGGGACCGGAGGGAACACAACTTACATTTACAAGACTAATACTTGTTCTTCAGGTGTTAAGTTATGAGGGGAGATTATACAAATTAGGTTTGCTTTCTCTAGAATTTAGAAGGTTAGTGGGTGTTCTGATTTTCAAGATGTTGACAGGAAATGATAGAGTAGGTAAACTATTTCCACTGGGTGGGGATTCTAGAACTAGAGGATCTTGATTCAGAATTAAGCCGAGGCTTAATGAGCGATGTTAGCAAGTACCTCCCACACAAAGGATGGTAGATGTTTTGTACTCTCTTCCACAAATAGCAGTGGATACTGGTTCAGTTGTTAGTTTTAAATCTGAGACAGGAAAAGGTTTGTTGAGTGAAACTATTAAGGGATATGGGCCAAAGGCAGGTAAGCCGCAGAGCAACATGATTTCACTGGACGGTAAAACTTACTCAAGAGGCTGAGTAGCCTGTTCCTGTTCCTATGTTTCTATATTGGGCTTTGCTTTCTTTTTCTCTTTGGCTTTCACTCATGTTGTTGACTTGTTCAGATAAATCTCCTATCATTCTAAACTCCAAAAAGTATAGGCCTGCTCAATCATTCTTCATAAATCAGACCTCTTATCACTCAAATCAATCTAGTGAACCTTTCTGTGAACTGCCACCAATGCAACTACATTCCTTACTTAAGTAAGGCATCAAAAACTGTATACAATACTCCAGGTGCAAACTCACTAATACCTTGTACATTTGAGACACTTTCCCACTTTTATGCTCTATTCCTTTAGCAATAAATGCCAAAATTCCAATTGCCTTCCTTATTACCTGCCATTTCTGCACACTAGTTTTCAATGATTCATGCACCAAACACCCAGATCCCTCTGCACTGAAGCACTCTGAAGCCTCTCTCTACTGAGGTAATAAGTTGCCTATTTTTTAAACCAAAATAGATAACCTCATATTTATCTGCGTCCATTGCTACACATGAGCCTATATATCTACTTTATCCATATCCATTTGTAAATTTCTTATTTATTGCAACTTACTTTCCCCAGCTATTGTAGTGTCATCTGCAAATTTTGTTATAGTACCTTCTAACCCTTCATCCAAGTAATTAACACAGAATGTAAATAGTTGAGGTGCAAGTACCGCATCATGTGGCACCTCACCAGTTACATCTTGCCAAGCAGAAAAAGACCCAATTATCCCAACTTTCTGCTTTCTGTTGGTTAGCTAATTTTTATCCAAACTAATAAATTACCCTAAACCCATTTGATCTTACCTTCTACAATAATCTTTTGAGCAATACCTTATCAAATGCCATTTGGAAATTCAGATATACCACATCCATAGAAGCCCCATTATCCTCTTTGATTGTCAAATTTTTGAAGAATACTCGCAAGTTAGTCAAACATGATTCATCTTTTTTTCAAAAACCATACTGACTGATGGAATGCATTTTGACCTTCCAAATGTCCCGGTGTGGCTTCCTTAATTGTAGATTTTAATAATTTCCTAAGCATAGATGTCAAACTAACTGGTCTATAGTTTCCTATTTTCTGCCTCCCACCTTTTTGAATAAATGTGTTATATTAGCATTTCTCCATACCACCAGAATCTAACACGGGGGTCCCACTGAGACGTGACCAAATAGAGGGAAGATTTTGTTTTAACAATAAAATGTAAGATTATTAACCAAAAGAAAAGACAAAATACAATAAACCAAACTACTTAACTTAAAACATAAATACAAAAAGTTTTAAACACACAGTAAAAGCATTCCTTGATAAATTATAATCATAAACATACTTTGTACAGTATACAAAAGCACACGCCTTTCTCACATTTATAGCAGAGACATAAAAAAATCTGTTCCTACTATCTCAATAGTTATTAGGCAAGTATGGTTTTAACTTCAAGACTGAAATTGCTGATAGTTTCTTCCTGGAGCTATAATACACCTGAAGTCTTCAGAGTTTTATCCCAGCAATTTGGTCTGGGAGCTATCGCTAATTCCTTACTCAAAAGTTATTTATTTTTACTGTATCCTCCCTTTCTCAGGACCACTGCTTTCTTCAACCACTTCCAGCTAAGGACTTCTTTGCTAAAACAAGAAAAACTTAAAGAAATGTCCCTCTCCAAGCTATGCATGTTTCCCTTAAGCTTAGGAAAATCCAAAATCTCAATTTCTAATAGACCTTAATGCACAATATTTTACCTTGCTAAAAAAACGTACTCAAGAAGTGGACAGATGTAGCAGTCAGGGCAAATGGGATCAAAGGCTATGGGCATAAAGCAGGATTAGGGTATTGAGTTGGGCGGCACGGTGGCTCATTGGTTAGCACTGCAGCCTCACAGCGCCAAGGACCCGGTTCAATTCCAGCCTTGGGTAACTGTCTGTGCAGAGTTTGCATATTCTCCCCATATCTGCGTGGGTTTCCTCCGGGCGCTCCGTTTCCTCCCACAGTCCAAAGATGTGCAGGCTAGGTGGATTGGCCATGCTAAATTGCCTGTAGTGTTCAGGGGTATGTGGGTTATTGGGGGATGGGATTGGGTGGGATGCTCCAAGGGGCGGTGTGGACTTGTTGGGCCAAAGGGCCTGTTTCCACACTGTAGGGAATCTAATTAAAATTAATTAAGAGTTGGATGATCAGCCGTGATCATGATGAATGGCAACGTAGGCTCAAAGGGCCAAATGGCCTCCTCCTGCTCCTATCTATGTTTAATATGTTAAAGTAAATAAAAACTCAGCACTGCCAAGGTTGTTCTCACAAACACTTTTCAAAGAAATCACATGGCTACAGGAATATTTACAAGTGAACTATTAACTTCAGACCCACAGAAAACCAATATGTTACTACCACAAAAGCCAAAACCCAAACTTGAACCAAATGACATTAAAAATACATATACAAATCTGACAGTTTCTATATCAATATAAAGAACAGAAAAAGCGGCTGAAAGATTAATAAGGAGAAATAAAATAAAGTATTAGAGAAAGAAAGCTAAAAACATAAGAACAAATAGCAAGAGTCTCCTTGGGTATTTAAACAGAGAAACAATAAGCTATGAGCGCACTGGTCCTCTAGAACATGACTCTTAGAATTAATCATGGAAATGTAAGAAATGACATATGAATTCAACATATTTTGCATCTGTCTTCATTATAGAGGATATAAATAAGTGTAGAAATAACTGAATCAGAATGTGAAGGGGAGTGAGGGACTCAAAACAGTTACAATCAATAGGAAATGACTGCTGAAAAAATTGTTAAAACTAAAGTCTAATAAGCTCTTTGGCCCTGATGGAGTTCATCCAGTCCTGAGAGATGTTCTAGAACCCTGGAAGAGGAAAGGCAACACTGCCTTCTGGACTGTCACTCTCAGATGCAGGGAACTGTGTCAATCCTTTCAATTATACTGCGTGTTTGAATGATTTCCTGTGGTCATCCAACATGAAACACTCACTGTCCATCCTACCATGCCCCATCCCCCAAATGTGGTTGCGCAGTTTGTGTCTAAACCATTCCATCATTTACAAATTGCTTTTCCAACAAGTTGCTTATAAAGAAAATTTGAAAATGTTAAAAGAAATGGTTGCTGGAAGGGTCCGATCAGATTTGAAAATAGCACACGTAATTCAATAGTCAAGAAAAGATACAAAAAGCATGAAGCTATAAACCAGTTAGCCTGACATCTATCACAAGGAAAATGCTGAAATCTATTAAGAAGGATATAAAAGGGGATTTAGAAAATCTTAATGCAAACAGGCAGAATTAATGTGGTCTTGTAAAAGGAAAATCATGTTTGACAAATTTATTAGTGTTTCTGGAGGAAGTAACATGAAATCTACCGTACTTAAGATTCCCAAAAAGCATTTGACAAGGTACAACAAAGATTATTACCCAAAATAAGAGCTCATGGTACAGGGTTAACATATTTGTATGGACAGAGGGAGGGTAGCTAATAGAAAGCAGAGGAAAGGCATAAGTGGGTCTTTTTTGGGGTGACAGGAAGTAACAAGTCGGGTTATACAGGGTTCGATGCTTGCGCAGCAACAATTTACAATTCTATATAAATTACTTGAAATGAAAGGGCTGAATGGATGGTTGCCAAGTTTGATGATGACACAAAAATAGATAGGAAAGTAATGTATGAAGTGGAAATAAGGACTCTGGAAAGGTTTATAGGTAGGTTAAGCGTGTGGGGAAAACTTTAGCAGACAGAGTATAATGTGGAAAAATGTAAAGTTATTCACTTTGGCAGGAAAAATAGAAAAGCAGCATATCATTTCAACAGAGAGAGATTGCAGAACTTTAAGGTACACAGGGATCTGAGTGTGTTGACACAAATCACAAGTAGTTTGAGTACAGCAACTGATTAGGGAACATATGAAGTTTTCTTATTTATTGCAAATAGAATTTAAAAGTAGGCATGTTTTGCTACAGTTGTACAGAATGTAAATGTAAGAAAGATTTTGGTCTCATTATTAAAAAAGGGGTTGAAAATGCATTCAAAGCAGTTGATTGGACATGCTGAGCTATCCATTGGAGATTTGAAGGGTAATCTTATTGAAACATACAAGATCCTACGGGGACCAAACAGGACAGACACTGAAAGCATGTTTTCCATTGTGGAAGAGACTAGAACTAGGGAACACAGATTAAAAATAAAGATTTTCCCATTTAAGAGTGAGCTGAGAATTTTTTTTTCCCCTCTCAGAGGGTGGCAAGTCTTTGAAACTCCATTCCACAGACAACAGTAGACATGGGATAACTGCAATTTTTAAGGCCCAGATAGATGAATTTTTGACTAACAAAGGAGCCAAAGATTATTGGGATAACTGGGCATACAGATTTAAAGCCACATCAGATCGGTTATATCTTCCAAATTAAACAGCAGAATAGGCTTCACAGGTTGAAGGCGTACTCTGCTCTTAACTTTTATGTATTAATGTGCATTAACAAAGAACTAGCATTCACTGTTTCCATTTTTTATAATAAGCAATGGAAGACCAAAGGTGTGTGCTCATTCTGTACCTGGATCTTATCACACCATCCTGCGAAGTATCTGAATGTTTGAATGGACATTCCAACATGCGTCTTCAGAGCAAGTGTATACACAGCCCCCGAATCAATGGCCTCAATGGTAGCCAATTCTTCTTGGTGCTCCTGCATTAGATCTGCAAGTCTACAGTTGAACAAAGTAAACTCAGAAACATAGAAACTTTAAAATAAGAACAACCTCCAAATCTCAATACATTGCAGGTGCTTGGTCTGCAATTTCTCAGAGTTACAGGGTGCACTCTCGGCAAATGAGGATTCACCACATAATTTCCTGTGGTAATCTAATTAGGAAGTTACACTCAAAATTTTGCTCAATCATCCACCATTTTGTTATTACTAATTTAAACCCAAATGTGTCGAATATTTCTGGAAAAAAAAAGACACATTTAGTTGAAGGTTTTGTGTTGCACTTATCAGGGCAATTCATAAAAATACTTTGCTGCCTGAGAGGTGAAATGCTAACTGGTTGGCAGAAAGTTACCATGAAGAATGCACCAATTAATGGTGAATGGCAGTTAATTAGCAGGCTTTGTTTAAATTTTATTCTCGGCAGGTTAACATGGATTTGATTAGAGCAACATCCTGAGGAATAAATTAGTATACGGCTAATATCTATTTGGTTGAGTCAAAACAGGCACAATAAATGTATATATTCTGTGCAGCACACTTGTATGTGCTGGAAGGTACAAATACAAATGAGACATTAGCGGGGAGGTGATTACCTAGTGATATTATCACTGGACTGTTAATCCAGAGACCCGGATACCCTCTGGGGATCCGGGTTCAAATCCTGCCAAGGCAGATGGTGGAATATGAATTCAATTAAAATATCTGGAATTAAGAATTTAGTGATGACCATGAACCCATTGTTGAATGTCAGGAAAAATCTATTTGGTTCACTAATGTCCTTTAGGGAAGGAAACTGCCGTCCTTACCTGACCTGGTCTACATGCGACTTCAGACCCTCTGAACTGCCCTCTGGGGATTTAGAGATGGGCAATAAACACTGCCTAGCCAGCAACACCCTTATCCGTTAATAAATAAAAAGAATTAACACATAGGGACCTGTCTTTTCAGACAGAAATTACACACATTTCACTTGTTTAAACAGTCCTGAAGAAGGGTAATTCCCAAAACATTGACTGCTCCTTGCCTCTGCTGTCTGGCCTGCTGTGTTCTTCCAGCCACCTGTTTGTCTACCTTGGATTCCAACATCTGCAGTTTTTTTTCTCCTCTCTAAGGAGAATGCTTAACCAGAGTGAACCTGCCTGGTTTAAATTTAATTGGTGCGTTCTCTATGGCATGTTTACCAATCGGATTACAGTGGCCAGCTAATCAGCACTCTCCTCTCATGCAATACAAACGTCAGTTTTCCTATTGAATCTGAAATAGTGTGTATTGCCCTGAAGAATACAAGACAAAAATAATCAACAAAATGTGTCAGATCCGAGTAATACCCAATCTCATAATCACAGCTGGGAATATACTAATCATGGGAATGATACAAATTCACATTCTGTGTCCCTTCTTAAAGTGTGAATTTTCAAGCTGGTTATCATTCATTCACTTTAACCATAACAAGCTTAATAACGTGTTATTGTGGAAGCATTTCAATTTTTCAGCAATTTGTTCTAAATGTATGAAAATGGCTTCTAAGACAATGTTCGCAAACCACTGAGTCCTGGAGCTGTACAAAGACTTTCAAGGGATCTGCAAATAACAAGCATCTGCTGACTGAGCACGTCAGTGAAATGCAATGGTCAGGAATTAACACTGTGCTAAACTGGGAGACCACGGAGAGTGCAGCCACAACATGGGCAGCACAGACTGAGTTGCTGTCTCACAAACACTTTCTTTAGCGGGTGGGGTGATATCTGCAACTTAGATCTTTACCTTAGATGCAGTATTAAAACAACTTTTACACACACCTTTTTAACAATATGAGTTACATAATTTAGATGAGGGTGTGAAGAGATAATTAGGCTATTTGAGCTATTCTCAACAAAAAAAATTGAAAACTACTGTTCTCAAATATTGTTGGTGGGGGGCATTTATGGGGACAAACAAATGGCATCTGCTCAAAGTTTGGTGATATTGGGCCAAAAAATGACAGTATCCTGAGGTGTCAATAAATCTCCTCCAGAGAGAGGTGTCAGTTTGAGCAAAAATAAATGCAGGAAATTTGCAGGTGACAGGTTCTTTAGCTCAGAGTAGGTTTGAGCCAAGATGTGTTTAGGACAGGGATTAGTATACAAATACAAAAGAAGAGAGCTGAATATTTACATATTTACATACATAATGTTCGTTCCCATGCATCCTTGATCTGGGTAATTGCTGTACTACTTGATTGTGGGTATATCAGGGTGAGAATACATAGCAAATTCCACCCAATATAAATACAAAACAAATTTTTGCAAATCCAAAACAAATTTTCAATTTGGTACCTGCAAGGATGCTTTCGAACAGTCACAGCACCATTCAAGTGGAAAAACACATGTTTCTACAGTTCAAGATAATAAAATGTGAGGCTGGATGAACACAGCAGGCCAAGCAGCATCTCAGGAGCACAAAAGCTGACGTTTCAGGCCTAGACCCTTCATCAGAGAGGGGGATGGGGAGAGGGAACTGCAATAAATAGGGAGAGAGGGGGAGGCGGACCGAAGATGGAGAGTAAAGAAGATAGGTGGAGAGAGTATAGGTGGGGAGGTAGGGAGGGGATAGGTCAGTCCAGGGAAGACGGACAGGTCAAGGAGGTGGGATGAGGTTAGTAGGTAGCTGGGGGTGCGGCTTGGGGTGGGAGGAAGGGATGGGTGAGAGGAAGAACAGGTTAGGGAGGCAGAGACAGGTTGGACTGGTTTTGGGATGCAGTGGGTGGAGGGGAAGAGCTGGGCTGGTTGTGTGGTGCAGTCGGGGGAGGGGACGAACTAGGCTGGTTTAGGGATGCAGTAGGGGAAGGGGAGATTTTGAAACTGGTCAAGTCCACATTGATACCATATGGCTGCAGGGTTCCCAGGCGGAATATGAGTTGCTGTTCCTGCAACCTTCGGGTGGCATCATTGTGGCAGCGCAGGAGGCCCATGATGGACATGTCATCTAGAGAATGGGAGGGGGAGTGGAAATGGTTTGCAACTGGGAGGTGCAGTTGTTTGTTGCGAACTGAGCGGAGGTGTTCTGCAAAGCGGTCCCCAAGCCTCCGCTTGGTTTCCCCAATGTAGAGGAAGCCGCACCGGGTACAGTGGATGCAGTATACCACATTGGCAGATGTGCAGGTGAACCTCTGCTTAATGTGGAATGTCATCTTGGGGCCTGGGATAGGGGTGAGGGAGGTGGTGTGGGGACAAGTGTAGCATTTCCTGCGGTTGCAGGGGAAGGTGCCGGGTGTGGTGGGGTTGGAGGGCAGTGTGGAGCGAACAAGGGAGTCACGGAGAGAGTGGTCTCTCCGGAAAGCAGACAGGGGAGGGGATGGAAAAATGTCTTGGGTGGTGGGGTCGGATTGTAAATGGCGGAAGTGTCGGAGGATGATGCGTTGTATCCGGAGGTTGGTAGGGTGGTGTGTGAGAACGAGGGGGATCCTCTTAGGGCGGTTGTGGCGGGGGCGGGGTGTGAGGGATGTGTTGTGGGAAATACGGGAGACGCGGTCAAGGGCGTTCTCGATCACTGTGGGGGGAAAGTTGCGGTTCTTAAAGAACTTGGACATCTGGGATGTGCGGGAGTGGAATGTCTTATCGTGGGAGCAGATGCGGCAGAGGCTGAGGAATTGGGAATAGGGGATGGAACCACACAACCAGCCCAGCTCTTCCCCCCCACCCACTGCATCCCAAAACCAGTCCAACCTGTCTCTGCCTCCCTAACCGGTTCTTCCTCTCACCCATCCCTTCCTCCCACCCCAAGCTGCACCCCCAGCTACCTACTAACCTCATCCCACCTCCTTGACCTGTCCGTCTTCCCTGGACTGACCTATCCCCTCCCTACCTCCCCACCTGTACTCTCTCCACCTATTTTCTTTACTCTCCATCTTCGGTCCGCCTCCCCCTCTCTCCCTATTTATTGCAGTTCCCTCTCCCCATCCCCCTCTCTGATGAAGGGTCTAGGCCCGAAACGTCAGCTTTTGTGCTCCTGAGATGCTGCTTGGCCTGCTGTGTTCATCCAGCCTCACATTTTATTATCTTGGAATTCTCCAGCATCTGCAGTTCCCATTATCTCTTTCTACAGCTCAATTTAGTTTTGTGCAACTGTTGAAGTTAGGAGTAACAACTAGTCTGCAAATCAAACAACTTACATTATAGTGCATATTCTCATATATTGTGAGTAATGGGAATGTCAGAAAAGCCTTACTGGTACAACAATCTGCCTCTGTCTCTTGCATTCATCTTTCCCCACTGTCCATTTTCAAAGGCATCTTTTGCTGCAGCCACAGCTCTGTCAACATCAGCAACTGACGAATATGACACCTCACAGATCACCTGCCAAACAGACCAATGAATTTACTAATTCACTATCAACAGCCATTACAAATCACAAGTATTCCCAATTATGCCAGTTACATTGCTGACACTACCAGTCGTTCAGGACAGGGAAATAATTAGCACTGTCTTTGCTAAAGATGCCAGTCTATTTTGTCGAATGACTGAATCTCACTGGAAGGTTGGTTACTCACAGAGCCATTGGTGGGATTGATGGTATTATATGTCTTCCCTTCCTCAGCATTTGTAAACCTGCCATCAATGAAGCACTGGTATGGCATTTTCACAGTCATGTCATTTACGTCCATCGTTACCTAAAAATTGAAAACGAATCTCATAAATTGCAAGGGCCTTCATTCTTGATCATCTTGAAAGACTGTCAGAATTTGAGGGTACAATCACAAATCTTTAACGAGATAAACAACAATTTGGAAATTCAGTGTTGGAAGCCTTTCATTCAATGCAGTCTGTGAATACGGCAATTTTAAAATGTCTTAACTCTAAGAGCTGCAGACTAATGACCCCAGTTCATCATGCTAACTGGAATGTGGCTTGTTGATTGTATAACTGTAATAAGTTCACGACTTTTTACATCAGAGACTGGGAAACTGACTAGTTTGTTGATCAATGAACTGAAATTATGGCACTTACATAATCCACCTCCAGTTCTTCCTCTTTGTCTTCTCCTCTCAGTTTCCTCACAATCATTTGGATGAAATCATCAAACTTCGTTGCCATATAAACATCTTCATTTTGCAGCTGCAGGCCATTGCATTTTTGTTTAATTTCTTCAACCAGCCTAAACATACACCGATGGCTTTACTCAAGCTGAGTGAATTTCATACAGAGTTTCAAGAGGACAAACTTGGTGAAATTTGCAAATGGAACTGAATATTCATTTGCTGGCACCCTGCTGAGAGGGTGATGTATTGTGGCTCACACAAAGCTTCACACAAACACAGAGTTTAAAAAGAAAAGATATTTACCTGACAACATCCATGGAAGCTGCTCCAGATTTGAAGAAATCGGTAGTATCCTCAATGGTATCAACATTGCTCAGAATTGATTTCCAGATAGTCTGGAAGACAATAACAAAACAAACTTGCCTATGTATAAAAGCGAACATAATCCATTTTAGAAAATCTGTTGCAGTGACCCCCATACATTACGTTTACCAAGATATGTCAAAGATTTGAGTAATACAGGGTTCCAGTTCCTCACCCAATTCCAATTAGACAACTGGTCCACCTTCATATAGAAGTGACGTACTGCAATGATCTTCTTCAGCTCACAATAACAAAACTACTGTTTACATAAAACTGTGTCTTTCAAGACTTGGGATTGAGGGATGGTACCAGAAACTTAGGGAATTGTAAACAGGCAGTCTATGTCCCGTATCATGACTCGAGCTGACAAGGGCAAGTAACAATCATGCCATACAAGTGTTAGACATTGTCCACCTCCTAAAAGAGAGAATCTAACCATTGCCCTTTGGTAATCAATGGCATTACTGTTACTAATACACCACTATCAACATCCTGAAGGCTACCACTGGCCAGAAACTTGACTATCGACACAAATATTCCAGCTACAACAGGGGGTCAGTGTTTAGGAATCCTGCAACAAGCAACTCACCACCTGACAGCTTAAAACCAGTCCACCATCTACAAAGCACAATTCTAGAGTCTGATGGAATACTCGCCACATGCCTAGATGACTGTGGCTCCAACAACACTCAACAGGCTTGACACCATCCAGAAATATGAGGCAGTACTATTGTCAAAGGCTGTTCACATGTAAGTAAAGGGTAGCTTGGTGATGGGATACTGGCTTCTGTGGGGCGTTATTTCAGGAATAGAAATATGTGAAGAAGCAGCTATAGCCTACAGCCATGATGGTCTGAAAGTGTCTAATCTTGGAGAATAAGCAGACTCAGGCCTGGTTAACACTTGGATGGAAGGCTGCTTGGGATTACCAGGTACGGTGGGGTTTCCCTGCTCGCAGTGGTTGCTATGTCATCCCTCTGCACTTGTATGCTGACGCACAATCCACCCATAGACTATTTTGGTGGTAGTGAGGCCACTTATTGTGCAGTGGTAGTATCCCTAACTCTGGACCATGAGTACCTGGTTCAAATCTCACTTGCTTCAGAGTTGTATAACATTTCTGAACATGTTGACTAGAAAATATTTACAAGCAGTTACAATACAGATCAGAATCAGACATGATCTGATCAAAGTTGGAATGGGATGAATGGTCTCCTCCTGTTCCTATGTGACTAAGTCATCTCAAGAAAAGTGGATAAGTAGGAGATGTGAAGTAGTAGTTTTTAATGGAACACGTCAAAGAAAGACCAAGCTGAAGAGATTTAGGGAGTGAATCCTGGTTTTTAGGGCCAGGATAATCGAAAATCTGGCTGTCAATGGACAAATAAGGTGGAAGTGAACAAGAAGTCAAAGTCAAAGAAACTATGTTCTGGAAGAAGCGTTTTAGAGCAGGTGGACGTGACAGAGATACAGATGGTCAAGGCAATGGAGAGTTTAAAACTTCATAATGACACTTTTAAATCAGACACATTGGTAGAGGTGGACATAATGTCAGCCAGTATGTACGTGGGAACAGTGAGTGATACGTAACAGACTTGGTGAGAGGCAGGATGGTAAAAAGCTGGTTGGCCAGGAGGATTATTGAATAGTCCAGTCTGGAAGTAACAAAAGCATGGATGAGGGTTTCGATAGACAAGTGGAGGTCAGGACAGAGAAGAATGATATTACAGAGGTGAGGAGGTTGATGGATTCCTGGAATGAGTGGGTTACTTTACTAAGAAATGTTGACAGACTGGGCTTGTTTCAATTGGAGTTTAGATTGAGGGGTAACTTGATTGAAATAGAAGAGATCCTGAATGGTCTTAATGAGGTGGATCTGAAAAAGAATGTTCCTTTGCTCCTCAGTACTCCCTAAGGACCTACCATTCATTGTGTAAATCCTCAAACTGCTTCACCTCACACTTAGCAGGTTTAAATCCACTGCTCCGCACAATTTACCAGCTGATTAATAGAACACTGTAGCCTGAGACCACCACCCTCACTATCAACAACACCACCGATTTTCGTGACATCTGAAAACCTACTAATTATACCTTCTTTATTTGCATCCAAGTAGTTAATGTCAAAAACTGCAAGCGTCCCAGCAGTGATCCCTATGGTACTGCAATGGTCACAGGAGTCCAATCACAAAAACACCTCCACCTCAGACTTTGCCTCCTATTTGAAAGCCAATCTTAGATCCAGTTTATCAACTTGCCTTTGATTTCATGAGATCTTAGTTATTGGACTTGCCTTCCACATATGACTTCATTGCAGGCCTTACAGAAATCCACTTAAATCATATAACCTACACTACCCTCAATATATTTAGTCAAAAATCTCAATTAAATTAGTCTGACAGGATCTCCCTCCAACAAGTCTGTGCTCACTATCCCTAATCAATCCCGGTCTTTCCAAGTATTGCTTAATCCTGTCCCTTAAAACTTTTTTCCAATAACATCCCTACCACTGATTTCAGATTAACTGATCTGTAATCACCTGGTCTGTCTGTGCTGCCCTTGAACAAGAAAACAAATTAGCTATCCTCTAGTCATCTGGCACTTCACCGGTAGCCAATGCAGTATCTCTACCAGGGCCCCAGTAATCTCCTCCTTTGCCTTCCATAGTAACATGTGCTACATTTCATCAGGCGTCGAGGATTTATGCACCTTTATGCCTGATACCTCCTCCTTACTAAACTTAACACTGTCATAGTCACAGATTCATAAAGTCATATGGCACAGTAACAGACCCTTCAGTCCAACCAGTCCAGCCAGAACATAATCCCAAACTAAATTAGTCCCATCTGCCTGCTGCTGGCCCATATCCCTCTAAACCTTTCCTGTTCTAGAACCTCAGCATCCCATCAAAAATCTCCAGCTATAATGTCATTCCCCTTTATGAATTTATTAGGTAGGGGAATCAATATTTGTCAGGATAGATGGGAAAGTGGAATTCACAACACACACAGATCAGCCTTATAGAATGGGGAGTAGGCTAAGGAGCTGAATGGCTGACGTCTGTTTCTAGTTCATATGTTTGTAATTGGGTTAGAGAACCTCAGGATTATATAGGATATTAAGTTTCAAATTAATCTGATTGCGGGCAGCACAGTGGCTCAGTGCCAGGGACCTGGATTCAATTCCACCCTCAGGTGACTATCTGTATGGAGTCTGCACGGGTTTCATCTGGCTGCTCCAGTTTCTTCCCACAGTCCAAAAATGTATCGGGGACATGGATTGGGCAGACTAAATTTCACATGTCCAGGGATGTGCAGGCCAGATGGATTAGTCATGATAAATGTGGAGTTACAGAGACAGAGTAAGGAAGTGGGTCTAGGTGGGATGCTCTTCAGAGGGTTGGTGTGGATTTCATGGGCCAAATGGCCCGCTTCTACAATGCAGGGATTCTGTAATGCAAAAGTGATCAGAGAAAGAGATATAATCAGTATTTTGTGAATAGAATTTGTGTTGGAAACCAAAGACAATGACTTCCAGTCGCGTCAATATTGAACTGAAGGAAGTTTCTGTTCATTCAATATGATCAAACAGTTTTAGAAATCAGAGGCAGCACGATATTCGAGAAAGGTGGCGGTGAGACACAACTGGATGCCTTCAGCGTACTTGAGACCTGACACAATATGTTCCAAGTTTCAATTCCTTTGATTCAAAAAAGGCATATTATCTTTTGATGAACAGCTCCACAAGTAACAGTTTGCCTTCTGAGACAGGAAGTAGATAACGTCGACAGTCAGAGTCTTTTTCCCCAGAGTTGAAATGTTTAGTACTAAAGGACAAACGTTTAAGGTGGTGGTGGTGGTGGTGGGGGGGGGGGGGGGGTGGGGGGGGGGGGGGGTGGGGGGGGGGAGGAGTTCAAAGGACACATGAGGGACAAGTTCTTTAAGAGTGCAAAGTGCCTGGAATGCGCTGTCAGGTGTAGTGGTACAGGCAGATACAATAGCGGTGTTTAGATAAGCACAGAGGGATATAGACCATCAGCAGGCAGAAGGGATTAGTTTAACTCGGTGTCACGTTCAGCACAACATTGTGAGCCAAAGGGCCTGTTCCTGTGCTGTACTGTTCTATGTTCTATGCGCCACCTTTGCATCATCCTTGAAACATAAGTCTGCAATTTAAACATCCAGAATTAAGGGGAAGCATTACTCTCAGAGCCCTGGAAATCTGATTCAGTCAAACAGCATTACAGAATTATATTGGAGTTAGTTATAGCTGGGGTGCCCTTGAATCGCCACAGTTATGTACTGTAACTCCCCCAATTCCTAGCAGATGGCATGCATAGTCTCATCCAAACTCAGAGGACCCAAGGAAATGCTTTCCCATGTGGTATATCTTTTAAAAATGAGAAATGAAGAAAGAAATGTGAATTTTCACAAATATAACTAGGTATTTGTTTCAAAGCAAAGCTTTCCAGCACACCAAAAATTGTTGCTTGTCTATGTCAACATAGTCCATTGTTTGTCTAACTCTCATGCAAATAACCTGAAAATCTTTGCTGCAATTACTTCCACTAAAAAAAACCCAGACATTGATCAAAACCTGCTATTAAAACTTTGATAAGCAGTGACAGTCCACAAGTAACTGCTGCAGTATTCCCACAATATCATAAACAGCAATGACACCAATGAGGGAAGAATACTGGTGACAATTCTGGGAAAGCAGTTAAGTGCTCTTTCATCCTGAATTATTCTTATTTTTCAGTAATTCACATTGAACTCAACAACACTTAATCATCGCCCCAGCCCTGAATCTTTCTACCATTCACCTACCAATCAATGACAATTTGGAGCTTTTTTGGATGTTGAACAGAACATCCTTAAAATATAACATGACAGTGAACAGCTCCACTAAAGAATGAGACAGTCCAATAGAGTGGGGCAGATAACAAATACAAACAAAGAGAAGCACATTAAGACAAAGAAGCATCCTTTTTGTTCAGGGATGTGTAGATTTCTAATTCCACAGAATCTGAACTTACCTTTATATTCTCTGCAACTTTCTTTTCTTCTTCAGTCAGTTCCACAGTGACAGTCTCACCAGATGAGAAATACTTGGAGGCAGGAATCATTTTCCCATCCTCAAACTGAAGGTTTCGAACCACCAGCTGCAAAACACAATACTCACCACTCATCTAAGATACCAAGTGTAGGTATACCACCAAGAGAACTGAGCAACCTAATGACTTTCTCTATAAAATGCCACTATCCAACACCAAACCAAAAGCTTCCAAGGCAGCACTGTATTTGATAAGATCAGCTAAGACAATCCTCAGGCAATTAACGGCTCAAAATTCTGCATCCACTAGTTGGTATGTTAGTAACTAGGGGTCACAATTTCAAGATTGTCAGCAAGCAAGTCAGGATGCAGCATGGTGGCTCAGTGGTTAGCACTGTTGCCTCATAGCACCAGAGACCCGGGGACGATTCCGCCCTCGGGTGACTGCCTGTGTGGAGTTTGCACGTTCTCCTCATGCCTGCGTGGGTTTCTGCTGGGTGCTCCAGTTTCCTCCCACAGTCCAAAGGTGTGTAAGTTGGTGTATTGGGCATGCTAAATTACCCATAGTGTTCAGGGATGTGTAGATTAAGTGCATTAACTATGGAGAATGAGACTAGCTGGGTAGCTCTTTCAGGAGTTGGTACAGACACGATGGCTCAAATGGCCTTCCTCATACTCTTAAGTTTTATGGTTCTATAATGATTCTATGATTTGGAACCAAGAACCTGGTCCAGTTGGATAGGCAGTATCTAGCAGTGAACTGACATTTTCCATATGGTGTTTGACACTATGTGGTTTAACTATGCAGAGTGGACAGTACATGGCAGACAGGGAGTTGCACCATTGAATAACTGCCATAAAAGCGGAAAACAGAGAAAATCAATCACTATTAAACAACGTTCAGGCATTCTAGGATTTAAAGCACCTCCTTTAAAAGGACTCCATTATTTTCCAGGCGCTCATTGCTTCTGGCCTTATACATTTACAAATAACCTGACAAATTTTTCAGCAACAAATACTTGGGCTGCAACTTGTTCCTATCATTAATTCTAAACTGATTATAATTCAAACAAATAAACTTTGCTTTTATCATGATTGCTTTTACTTTGCTTTGGAGAAACTCATATTTCACACAAGGATCTGAAGAAATTTAGGAGTCTTAGATTTGGAAAAATCATCCCTTTACTATGATAGGTCAGTGTAATAAAGTCTTACCATATTTCCATCATTGCCAAAGAGCACCAGTCCATTGCTGGTTACTAGACCAGGCTTGCTAGCACCACTGATCTCCAATGGCTGGCCTGATGGTACTGCTCCTTTATACATGGATGAACCATACAAGGTGACTGCCTGAAATGGGCAAGAAACAAAACATAACTGTTAACTGATGCACTGCAAAAACCAAATAATCTCTTAGATAAAAAAAAATCACTGTCATCACTACATTACAAACAAATTCAGAGGCAACTAGATATTGTCCTTTTGTAAACTGTTGTATAATGTATTCACACTGATTCGAGTGCATTCGATCCTGGGGCTTTGTCTAACTTCAGTTTCTAAGGTTTTGGAGTAGATCCGTAGCTGGGGTTGTGATTGCTGAGGTTGGTTGGCTCGCTGAGCTGGTTTGTTGTTCCACAAATGTTTCATTACCATGCTTGCTAACATCCTCAGTGCAGTCTCTGATGAAGCGTTGGTGTGTTTACCCGTCTGGTTTTTAACCTCTGGGGTCTGTTGCGATGGATTGCCTCACTTCCACCGTAATGGAATGTATATGGGGTCGAGTTTAATGTTTTTATTAATAGCCTGCTTCATGGAATGTCATGCTTCCAGGAATTCTTGTGCTTGTCTCTGCCTGGCCTGTCCCAGGATCTTGGTGTTGTCCCAGTCGAAGTCGTGGTTCTCCTTGTCCATGTGGATTGAGATGAGTGAGTACTGATCGTGCCTTTTTGTAGCCAGTTGGTGTTCATGTACTCATTAGTTTCCTTCCTGTTTGTCCGATGCTGTGTTTCTCACAATCTCTGCAGGGGATCTTGCAGATGACATTGGTCCTGTCCATGGTGGGGGAGTGGGTCTTTAGTTTGGGTGAGCACTTGTCGTAGGGTTGATGTGGGCTTTTGTGCCACTCTGATGCCCAGCGGTCGTAGAAGTCATGGTGAGTTCTGACATGTTCCTGATGTAGGGTACTGTGATGCGTGTGTCGGGGCGTGTAGAATATTTCTGATGCTGTTCCTGTAGGCATCTCCAGTTCTTTGGATATCCATTATCCTTGAACACTTGGAAGAGGTATTCCTCCTCCTCTCGGCATAGTTCCACGTTGAGTGTGTTGTTACCCGGAAGTGAAGTAATCCATCGCAATGGACCTCAGGGTTTAAAAGCCAGGTGGGAAAACACACCGGCACTTCATCAGAGGCTGCACTGAGGATGTTACCAAGCACGGTAACAAAACATCTGCGGAACAACAAACAAAAATGTGGAGATAGTTTAAGGAACACATACTGCGTGTGTTTGATATGTTTGTCCCCGGCAGGCAGAGAAGATGCGGTTGAGTGAGGGAGTCCTGGTTCTTGAGAGAAGTCGAACGACTGGTTAAGAGGAAGGAGGTGGCTTATGTAAGGTTTAAGAAAAGGGGAACGAAAAAGGCTGGACAGGGATACAAGTTAGCCAGTACAGAGCTGAAGAAAGGGCTTCAGAGAGCCATAAGGAAGCATGAGGAAACTTTGGTGGATAAGATCAAGGAAAACTCCAAGGCTTTTTACACGTATGTGCAGAACAAGAGAATGACCGGAGAAAGGATAGGGCCGATCAAGGATTGTAAAGGGAATTTGCGCACAGAGCCTAAAGTGATAGCAAAGGTCCTTAATGAATACTTTTCTTCAGTATTCACAACTGAGAGGGACCTAGCTGTAGAGGTGGACGTTGTGAAACAAGCAGGTAGGCTAGAGGAGGTTGAAGATAGATAAGTCCCCCGAGCCTGATGGGATTTATCCAAGGATTCTATGGGAAGTGAGGGACGAGATCGCAGGGCCTTTGGCAATGACTTTTTCATCCTCACTGTCGACGGGTATAGAGCTGGAAGAGTGGAAACAGGTAAGCACCCACAGGCCTTGTCTGCAACCTTATCTACCTGCACTGCAACCTTCAGTGATCTGTGGACCTGCACACCCAGATCTCTCTGCATATCGATTCTCCTAATTCATTTACTAATTCATTGCAGAATTTCCACCTGTACTTGACCTTCCAAAATGCATCATCTCACATTTGTCTGGGTTAGACTTCATCTACCATTTTTCTGCCCATGTCTCCAACTGATCTATACCCTGCTGTTTCCTCTGACAATCCTCCTCACTATCCCCGACTCAAGCAATCTTTGTATCATCTGCAAATTTACCAATTAGACCAACTACATTTTCCTCCAAATCATTTATGTAGATTACAAACACCAGAGATCCCAGCACTGATCCGTGCGGAACACTACTATTCACTGCCCTCCACTACAAAAAACATCCCTCCACCGCTATCCTCTGTCTCCTACAACCAAGCCAGTTCTGTATCCATCTTGCCAGCTCATCCCAACACCGTGTGACACTACCTTTTGGACCAGTCTGCCAATGAGGGACTTTGTCATAGGCTTTTTTTTTAAAAAGGGTGGGACGGGGGCACAGTGGTTAGCACTGCAGCCTCACAGCGCCAGGGACCCCGGTTCGATTCCAGCCTTGGGTAACTGTCTGTGCGGAGTTTGCAAATTCTCCCAGTGTCTGCGTGGGTTTCCTCTGGGTGCTCCGGTTTCCTCCCACAGTCCAAAGATGTGCAGGGTAGGTGGATTGGCCATGCTAAATTGCCCGTAGAATTTAGGGGGATGGGTCTGGACGAGATGCTAAAAGGGGCGGTGTGGGCTTGTTGGGCTGAAGGGCCTGTTTCCACACCGTAAGGAATCTAATCTAATCTTTTCTGAAGTCCACGTAGACAATATCAACCACTTTCTCTCGGCAATTATCTTTGCCACCTTCTCAAAAAACCTGATCAAGTTAGTGAGCCATGACCTCCCCCACACAAAACCATGTTGTTTTTCACTAATCAGTCCATTTGCTTCTAAATGCTTATAGATCTTGTCGCTGATAATGGTTTTCAATAATTTCCCTACCACTGACGTGAGGTTTACAGGCCTGTAATTTCCTGGATTATCCCTGTCACCCTTTTTAAACAATGGGACATTAGCTATTCTCCAATCCCCTGGGACCTCACTTGTGGCCAAACAGGATACAAAGATATCTGTCAATGTTCCAGTAATTTGTTCTTTTGCCTCCCTCAATGTTCTGGGATAGATCCTATCAGGACCCGGGGACTTATTTATCTTAATACTTTTTAAAAACCAAAAGAACTGCGGATGCTGCAAGTCAGGAACAAAACAAAGCTACCGGAAAAGCTCAGCAGGCCCGGCAGCATCTGCGAAGGAAAAAATAGAGTCAACGGTTCAGGTCCGGTGACCCTTCCTCAAAACTGATGGTGGCTGAGAAAACATCGGTTTATATGCAGAAAATAGGAAGATGGGTGGGGTAGGAAGTACACGATAGAATAGGGCCCAAAGCGAGAGAAAGACAGTTGGATACATAAAGGAGCTGCTAACGATCAGGGTGGGAGGGTGAATAGTCGTTAATGGGGACTGTTAGTGACTAACAATAGGTAGTGTGTAACGGCAGGCTATGTGGTAACAAGTCCTGGTGTGTGGGGTAGGAGGCTGAGACATGGGAGAGTTTAGGCCCTAAAATTGAGCTCAATGTTGAGACTGGAGGGCTGTAGGGTCCCCAAGCGGAAAATGAAGTGCTCTTCCTCCAGCTTGCATTAGGCTTCACTGGAACACTGCAGCAAGCCAGATGTTGGCCAGGAAGCAGGGTGGTGCACTGAAGTGGCAGGCAACAGCTCTACACCTTGTTATCTCAGATTCTCCAGCATCTGCAGTTCCTACTAACTCTGAAACAATTTTAACCCCACTGCGAAGCCTCTTCTAAGGACGCCTACCTTGAAGAAGTTACCCTCCTCTCTCTGGAAAATCCTTAAAGGATTGCTCTCTGTTTATTTCAGAACCCCTTTCTGAAGGAGGGTCTAAACCTGAAACATCAGCCTTCCTGCTCCTCTGATGCTGCTTGGCCGGCTACGTTCATCCAGCTCTGCACATTGTTAATCTCAGATTCTCCCGCATCTGCAGTTCCTACTATCTCTCAGGCAACAGGTAGTTCAGGGATAACAAGGTATAGAGTTGGATGAATGATTAATTGGGGGAGTGGACTTGATGGGCCGAATGGTCTTACTTCCACTCCTATGTCTTATGGACTTATGAACACAGCGGGCCAGGCAACATCAGAGCAACAGGAAAGCTGACATTTCGGGTCTGGACCCTTCTTCAAAAATGATTTCTGAAGAAGGGTCCAGACCTGAAACGTCAGCTTTCCTGCTCCTCTGAGGCTGCCTGGCTTGCTGTGTTCGTCCAGCTCTACACCTTATTATCTCAGACACTCCAGCATTGGCAGTTCCGACCATCTGAGGTAGTTCAGGGTCTTTTTAGCCAGCATAACATAGATGTTCTGCAAAGCGGTCACCAAGTCTACGCTTCGTTTCCCCAATGTAGAGGGGACCACATTGTGAGCAGCATGCTTTGAAGATGCACAACACCTCTTCTTTTTTAATAGCAACTTGGCTTAGAAATTTGACACTCCCTTCCCCGAGATCATCGTCTTTGGTGAATACCAATACAAAGTATTCATTTATGACCTCATATACCACTTCTGGCTCCAACATACATTCCCTCCTTTATCCTTGAGTTGACCAACCCCTTCACTGGCTACCCTTTTGCTTTTCATACATGTATAAAAACACTTGGAGTTCTCCTTAATCCTGTTTGCTGATGACTTTCATGATCCCTCTTAGCCCTTCTAACTCCTTGCTTAAGTTTTTTCCTGCTTTCCTCACATACTTGAAAGGCTTTGTCAGGTCCCATTCTTCTAGACCTCATGTATTCTTTCTTCTTTTTGAATAAGGTTGTAACATCCTGGTCTTCCAAGGTTCACATAACTTGCCATACCTATACTTCATTCTTGCAGTAACGTGCCACTCTTGTGCTCTCATCAACTGCCATTTGAAATATTCCCATATGTCCAATATGGATTAACCCTCAAGTAGCTGTTTCCAATTAACACTCTCCAGTTCCTGCCTAATATTGTTGTAATTCACCTTCCCCCAATTTAACACAGGCGTTGTCGGTATCCATGAGTAACTTAAAACTCAGTATTATGGTCATTACTCCCAAAATGCTCCCACCCTGAAAACTTCACTCACCTGGCTGGACTCATTTCTCAAAATGAAGTCCAGTATAACCCCTTCCCTGGTTGGGCTGATTACACACTGTCAAGAAATGCTCCTAAATGGTCCTTATAAATTCTGTTCCATCCAAGCCCCTAGTATGAACTGAGTCCGGGTTAATACAGGAGAAGTTAAAATCACCTGCCACAACAAACCTGCTGTTTTAACATCTTTCCAAAATTTGTTTACATATTCCTGTTTCTAGCCTCACTGGCACATGACACAGGGAGTACTCCCAAAATTACAACCTTGGAGATCCTGCTTTTTGGCTTTCTACCTAACTCCCTGAATTGCTGTTACAGGACCTCGTCACTCAGCCTATGTCTTTAATACCAATGTGTACCACAATGTCTGGCTGTTAACCCTCTCCCTTCAGAATGCTTTCTGCCCGTTCAGAGACATGCTGGACCCTGGCACCAGGGAGGCAACACACCATCCTGGAGTCTCTTTTATGTCCACAGAAGCGCCCATCTGTACCTCTAACTATACAGTCCCCTATAACTACTGTTATAGTGCACTTTTTCCTTCCCTTCTTAAGAACAGAGCCAGCCATGGTGCCACCAGTCTGGCTGCTGCACCCCCCGACGGGGTCATCCCCCCAACAGTATCCAAAACAGTATGCTTGTTAGAGAGGGGGTAACCATACTCCTGCACTGGCTGCCTGCCCCTTCTAGCAGTCACCCATCTATCTGCCTGCACCTTGGGTGTCACCACATGTCTAAAACTATTGTCTATGGCATTTTCTGCCATCCTCATGCTCCTAAGTGCATCCAGTTGCCACTCCATCCTATCCACATGGTCTGTGAGGTGCTGCAAACGGGCATACTTAGTGCAGATGTAGACAGAGATACTGGAAGTGTTGCGGATCTCCCACATCTCACAAGTGCAACATTTAACCCCACTGACTGACATTTCTATCCCCAATCAAGCTGTTTAGGAAAACTTATTAAACACTTAACCTTACTTATCGCTGCGTATATACAAGGTAGGTCTCCCCTCACTCACCTTCCCAGGATGCTCCCTGGATCTCTCCCTTTCCCTTTGCTTCTGGTCCTCACAGTAGTGTCTGTGTGCTTTTTTTTGGTTAGAGGAGGAGGTAGGGAGGGAAACACTGAGAAAGTGTGGATGGGTAGGTTACCAGGGCCTTAGGTTTAAAGTGCATGGAGCAAGGTTTAAACGTGATGTACAAGGCAAGTTTTTTTTTAACAGAGGGTGGTGGGTGCCTGGAGCTCGCTGCCAGGGGAGACAGTGGAAGCAGATACTAGAGCGACTTTTAAAGAGCATCTTGACAAATATATGAATAGGATTGGGAATAGAGGGATACAGTCCCCGGAACAGCAGCGAGTTTTAGTTGTGACGGACAGCATGTCAGTGCAGGCTTAGGGGGGCTGAAGGGCCTGTTCCTGTGCTGTAATTTTCTTTGTTTTTTGTATATTCCCTCCTCCATCTCCCACTGGCTGTTGGGAAGCATGTAGTATACCTTCAGCATTGTGATTTCACCTTTCCTAAGGGACACAGAACCCTTCAAAACTTGAGGTTTTGTACCTTGGATATTGTCTATATTGGCTTGTAGATTGAGCATGGGCATGGATAGAGAACTGTTTCGTGGACAGGAAGCAAACAGCAAGAATAAATTTTATGGAGTAGCAGGCAGTAATGGTAGGATACTGCAGGGATCAGTCTAGACCCCAGCTATTAACAATATATATCAATGATTTTGATGAGAAAAGTGAATGCAATGTTTATCTCAGGGTTGGAATATAAAAGCAGTGATGTGCTTCTGAGGCTTTATAAAGCTCTAGTTAGGCCCCATTTGGAATACTGTGTCCAATTTTGGGTCCCACAGCTCAGGAAGGACATACTAGCCCTGGAGCGTGTCCAGCGGAGATTCACATGGATGATCCCTGGAATGGTAGGTTTAACGTATGATGAACGGCTAAGGACCCTGGGATTGTACTCATTAGAGTTTAGAAGGTTGAGGGGAGATCTAATAGAAATTTACAAGATAATGTATGGTTTAGAAGGGGTGGATGCTAGGAAGTTGTTTCCGTTAGGCGGGGAGACTAGGACCCGTGGACACAGCCTTAAAATTAGAGGGGGTAAATTTAAAACTGAAATGAGACGACATTTCTTCAGCCAGAGAGTGGTGGGCTTGTGGAATTCATTGCCACGGAGTGCAGTGGAGGCCGGGACATTGGATGCCTTCAAGGCAGAGATCGACAAATTCTTGATCTCACAAGGAATCAAGGGCTACGGGGAGAGTGCAGGGAAGTGGAGTTGAAATGCCAATCAGCCATGATTTAAATGACGGAGTGGACTTGATGAGCCGAATGGCCTTACTTCCACTCCTATGTCTTATGGTCTTATGGTCCAGGTTTGCAGATGAATGCAAACTAGATCGGAGGATGAACCGTAAGGACGTAGCAGAGACACTTAATCATCATTTGGACAAGCAGGTAAGTGAAACTAGTTTAGTTTGGAACATGGTCAGCAAGGACCAGTTGGACCAAAGGTCTGTTTCCTCACTGAGTAACTTTATGACTCTAAGTGGATAGGCAAATCTATGGCAGATGAAATATAATGTGGATAAAAGTGAGGTTATCCATTTTGGTAACAAAAACAGCAAAGCAGATTATTATCTGATTGGTGATGGATTGGGACAGGGTGAGGCACAATGAGACCCTTTACTCCAGGTAAGAGTGAAACATATCCTGAACTGTTGAGAGAGGCAAGGGAGGAAATAGCCAGGACATTTGCAATAATTTTCAGTTACACCCTGACCACAAGAGATGCCAGAAGTTTGGAGTCCAGCCAAAATACTGTTATTCAGAAGGCAGGAAGGGATAAAGCAGGAAAATACAGGCCAGTCAGTCTAACCTCAGTCGTTGGGGAAACTACTGGAAGCAATTCTGAGTGACAGAATTAATCAGCACGTGGAGAGACAGGGAATATTCAAAAACAGTCATCAGTCAAAAACAGCCCTGATGTCAGTCTTCACAAGATTTCTGAAGACCAAAATTTTGTGGAAAAGCAGTGCCCAATTGAAGTAAACAATATGACATTTGGAAATTGACCCACTCAAGGCTGCTGAGCCAAAAAATGAAATTCAGCATCTAGAGTCAATCTTCAAAATTCTAACACTGAGTTTGAAACCATATTAACTCAAATTTGTTTTTAACAGTACTCAATTTAAAGCAGTAAAACTGCCCTGCACATTATAGGGGTTAAATCAAAATACGAAAAGAAGGATGTTCCAAGTACTTGTCCATCAAGGAGAGTCCATGCTCCAGGTACTTTATCATGGCCACGAATCCAGTTGTGTATGGCTTCTGCTGGCTGATCCCAAGAAATCTGAAGAAAGAACATTAGTGCAGAAATTGATTCCTATACTTTCATGCATTAATTTAACACCATTACTAATTGAGACAAAGTGGAAAACAACAGGCTTTTCATTGAAACAACTAGGGGTCAAACTAATTTGTACACAAATATTACTCTGCAATTTCTGCCAATTGGGCCAGCTGTGACTAAATGGGCATTAGAGTTCCTAATGATCATGATCTTGTTATGTTGATAAAAATATGATGCTGTCTAAGCACTCAGCTCAAGAATTCTCTGTCTAAATTTCTTTTCTGTCTCTTCTCCTTTATGATTCTCTTTGAAATCCATTTCCACTAAAGTTGTGGTTATTTACATTCATAGTTCCTTCTGTGAAACAGTATCAAACTCAACTTGATATCCTTTTATTGAAGCAACCTGGAAAGCTTTGCTGTGTTAAAAATGCTAACTACTTGTAAACTTATTGTCTGGCAACCTTAGTTACCACAAGTAAAATAGAGGCATGTCTGGGATAACACGCAGTTTTGGATGGCATGAATGTTGAAAGATGAGGAAAATAAGGTCCCTCAGGGGAGACTGATAGCAAAGGTAAAGAGCAAAAACAAAATGTGTAGATTAGGTGGGTTACAGGGGAATGGGTCTGGGTGGGATGGTCTGAGGTTTGGTGTGGGTTTGGTGGGCTGAATGGCCAGTTTCCACACTGTAGGAATTGTATGATTATATGAGCCCATGGGATCCAAGGAAATTTGGCAAATTGGATCCACAATTGACTGAGTGGTAGGAAGTACAGAGAGATGATTGAGGGATGTTTTTCCAGCTGGAAATCTATGTCTCATGGGGTCCCACATGGGTCAGTGTTGGGACCCTTGCTGTTTGTGGTTTATGTGAATGATTTAGACTTGAATGTAGGAGAGTTGATCAGTAAGTTCGCAAACAATACAAAAATTTATAGGGCGGTAAATTGCGAGGAGGATAGCCTTAGATTGCCCGAGGATATAAGCAGGCTGGTCAGGCAGGCTGATCAATGGCAAATGAAATTCAAATCTAAATAAGTATGAGGTGATGCACTTGGGCAGAACTAACAAGGCAAAGGAGCATGTGATATATGGCAGTACCTTGGGGAAGCACAAGGTCATGTGCATATCCACCAGTCCCTTAAGGTGGCAGAACTGATGGATAAAACATATATGGGATACTTGCCTTTATTAGCTGAAGCATAGGGTTTGAGAGCAGGAAAGTAACTTTGGAACTGTTTAAAACATTGGTTAGGCCACAGCGAGAGTACTGCGTGCAGTTTTGAAGTTTACATTATAGGAGGGGTATGAATGCTCTAGAGTGTGTGCAGAGGAGATTTACCAGGATGTTCTCTGGGCTGAAGAGTTTAAGTTATGATAAAAGATTGGATAGACCTGGGTTGTTTTCCTTGGAGCTGTGGAGATTGAGGGAGGACATGACTGACATGTTTTAAACTATCAGAGTCACAGACATGATAAACAGGAAGAAATTTTTCCCCTAGATGGGGAGATCAATAACCAAGAGGCATAGATTTAAGGAAAGGGGCAGAGGAAATGTGAGGGAAAAACCTTTTCACCTAGGTGTGGGAATCTGGAACTCACTGCCTATAAGGATGGTACAGACAGAATCCCTTACAACATTTAAGTATCCCAGGATCCCAACAGTGTGGAAACAGGCCATTTGGCCCAACAAGTCCACACCGCCCCTCCAACGAGCATCGCACCCGGAACCCATTCCCCTACCTCTGAATTTCCCATGTCTAACTCACCTAATCTAAACATCCTGGATACTATGGAAAATTTAGCATGGCCAATCCATCTGCCCTGAACATCTCTGGACTGTGAGAGGAAACCGGAGCACCCAGAAGAAACCCATGTAGACACAGGGAAAATGTGCAAACTCCACACAGACTGTCACCTGAGGGTGGAATCGAACCCAGGTCCCTGGCACTGTGAGGCAGCAATGCTAACCACTGAGCTGCCCCAAAACAAAAGTTGCTGGAAAAGTTCAGCAGGTCTGGCATCATCTGAGGAGAGAAATCACTGTTAATGTTTCAGATCAAATGGCTCTTCATTGGAATTTAACTGATGTGAAATAGTGTAAGGATCCCATGGCAGCTGCTCTGCTTTTACTATTGTCACTGCCAGGAACAATAAAGCCTAATTCCTTGAGCAGGAATCAAATCTGGGCCATGGCAGTGACAGCGGCGAATCCTAACCACTGGACCACCAGGGATGTATTCAGATTGTATTCGGTATTTAGACTATATTCAGAAGTGCACCTGTGATTCCATGGCATACAAAGCTATTGGCTAAGTGCTGGAAAATGGAATTAGAATAGTTAGATAGTTGGTTTTGACTGGTGTGGACACAGTGGTCCAAAAGGCCTTTACCTGTGCTGTAGATCTTTATGACTCTATAAGTAGGAAATAAGTTGAACAGCCATGTTAGCATGTTCAAGTGGATACAGTGCTGCAGTTACAGATTTACAATGAAACTTACACGTTCCTGAAGATCAGAAATGGGTTTAGAGTTTAGCAGAGAGGTTTTAGAAATAACATCCCTACCGTGCAAGAAATGAAAACATTTTTCAGAAAGGAAAACAAAGTTGCTGGAAAAGCTCAGGCCTGGCAGCATCTGTGAAGGAAACAACAGGTCCAGTGACCCTTCCACAGAGTTTAAGTTGTCGTAACCTATAATTTCAAAATACAATCCAGTAAAATGTATCCACATACCTATACTAAAGCTTTACATTTAAAAACAGAATTAATTATGTTTGTGTTATTACTGTTTACATTATCTTCATCAACTTGTACTGTACAAATTTAAATTAATTATTGGAAGGTGACAGCTAAACAGCATTTTTTTTAGTGATCTGGAATCAAGTTTGTGGGATGATGCCATTAAAAGTAATGAACTGTTTGTCGTTCTTTAGCTCAGAACATGCTGGAGTGACATTTACACCAAGAACTGGCTGTAGCTTAAGCACAGCACTCGAAGTAATCAGTATTGAAAAGAAGATATTCACTGCCAGCTGTCAGCTTCAATCTGAGTGTCTGACCAGTGTTCATAGGAAGCCGCTGTCAAGGAATCTATTTCATAACTAGTTTATTTCAAAACATCTTGTCATTAATTTGGGTCACTGACCCATCATTTAGACTGCAGGAACTGAAATGAAGCAACTGGGTCCAACAGATGTTCACAACTGTTAAACATTTTTAAAGTTTTAATTTGCTCTTATTATACCACCTTCTGGGAATTGCAATAGAAATGGTACAAAATGAGCATGAATTTTGTCATCTGTCTTGGTGGTTCTGATAGGTTTTATTTCATAATATTCCTGCACTGTGAGATTCATCTAGATTATGTGGATACCTCCTCTGAAGGAAGGCCTGATCACACTCATATGGATTCAAGACGCAAGCTATTGATATCCATCGATCTGCAGCTAAGGGGAAGCATGATTATTTATTTTGGAGGAACCAAGACAGAAACACACCACCATCTCTGGGGGATCTCATACACGTTATTCTAAATTCTCACACTATAAAATATGAACTTTCCCACACAGTACCTTTCAACATCTCAGGATGTTTGAAAGCAGTTTGTAATAAATGAAGTGTTGTCATAGAACAGTACAGCATCGGAGAAGCTATTTGGCCCATTGTGCCTCAAAGACCAATACAGTAAGTCCCCAATTCTTTCCTCATATAATACTTATTTAATTCCCTTTTTAAAGTTACTAGTGAATTGATAGCCGCCAGCCAGCCAATCTGGCTGAGTGCATTCCAAATCCTCATCAAATTACACAAAAAAAGACTTTTCATAGAGACAACAAAAATAGGAACAGGAGTAGGCTACTCGGTCCTTTGAGCCTGGTCCATTATTCAATATGATCATGGTTGATCATCCTACTCAGTATACTGCTCCCACTTTTGCCCTATAACCTTTGGTCCCTTTAGCTCAAGAACCATATCTAACTCCTTCTTGAAAACATTTAATGTTTTGACCTCAACCACTTCATACAGCAGAGAATTCCACAGGCTCACCATTTTCTTGGTGAAGAGATTTCTCTTCATCTCAGTCCTAACTGATGTACTCCTTATCCCTAGACAATGATCTCTGGTTCCTCATTAGACATTTACTCTTTTGTCAATGTCTCAGGGTATGTCCTCTTGTTATCAATCATTCAGGAGTCAATGTGCAAACTCAGAAACATAATTATTGTGGATGTCCCTTGATTCAAGGATGTAAGTGGAAGGCAAAGTACTGGGCTAATGGTAAGATTCTTAGTAGTGTAGATGAGCAGACAGATCTCGGTGTCCATGTACACAGATCCTTGAAAGTTGCCACCCAGGTTGACAGGGTTGTTAAGAAGGCATACAGTGTTTTAGCTTTTATTAATAGAGGGATCGAGTTCCGGAACCAAGAGGTTATGCTGCAGCTGTACAAAACTCTGGTGCAGACGCACTTGGAGTATTGTGTACAGTTCTGGTCACCGCATTATAAGAAGGATGTGGAAGCTTTGGAAAGGGTGCAGAGGAGATTTACTAGGATGTTGCCTGGTCTGGACGGAAGGTCTTACGAGGAAAGGCTGAGGGACTTGAGGCTGTTTTCATTAGAGAGAAGAAGGTTGAGAGGTGACTTAATTGAAACATATAAAATAATCAGAGGGTTAGATACGGTGGATAGGGAGAGCCTTTTTCCTAGGATGGTGACGGCGGGCACGGGGGGCATAGCTTTAAATTGAGGGGTGAAAGTTACAGGACAGATGTCAGAGGCAGTTTCTTTACTCAGAGTAGTAAGGGAATGGAACGCTTTGCCTGCAACGGTAGTAGATTTGCCAACTTTAGGTACATTTAAGTAGTCATTGGATAAGCATATGGACATACATGGAATAGTGTAGGTTAGATGGGCTTCAGATCGGTATGACAAGTCGGCACAACATGGAGGGCTGAAGGGCCTGTACTGTGCTGTAATGTTCTATATGCCTACTCAGAGTTACAAGTTTCTGCCTTGATTTTCAAGAGACTGGATCGGCCAATTTTCACCCCATAGATTTCTGGATACATAGGCCAGGACATTCCACAAGGTAATGGGATCAAGAGTGCAGCGGTTGTTTCCTTTTCTTTACTGCTTTGTTTCTTCATTAACGTGTTTGGACTTAAAGCATGATCCACCTTTATGGACAAATTGCCATTATTTTAAATGACTGGTAGCAAGTTCACACTTGCTGCTGTGATTTGTAGAAGCATATGCTGATGTTGCTGACCTAGATTTAGATCTCCTCATCGATGATGGACTTTTTGGCTAACTCCAGAGCACGATATCTGAGGTTTGTTCTCCATGGATGCTGCCTTGGCCACTGTGATCTCCAGCATTTGTTGTTTTCAGCATTGTGTTAATGACAAGGTAATTTATTTTTAGAGACACCAGTTGAAGGATAAATAGTGGTCAAGAATCAGGGGAGAACTCCCTGCTCTTTGAATGTAAACCTTTTACATTTACTTGAGATAGTAGCTGGGACCTCGATTAAGTATCTCATCTAAAAGGTGGCACCTCCAACACAGTAACACACTGACACTGCCACACAGGTAGTATTGGCCTTAATTATGTAGTCAAGTTTCCAAAATATACATCCTTCCCTGCCAAAACATAAAACATTCAGCTTGAATGTCTGTATCAGAAGCTGTAACCTGCACTAAGAGCTGAACGTGTACTACTGAATACATCACAACACTACAGATCATTAGGAATTAAAAGATAAATTGAAAAGGTTTTCAGTCAAGGACACTATCTGGGAAAATTGTGTCCAGATAGCTTATATACACAGCTCTGTTCATAACAACATCACCTTTACCTGTTGTTTTCAAAATTATTTATATCAGTTTAGGTAGTGAATAAGTCAGGAGTTCTTTAATTTAAGGAATATTAAAGTAATTCATAGCAATTATCACAAAATCACAGATTTAATTCAAACAGATTAGAGTAAACAAATGAGGTCCTCAAATGTCAATTTTTTCAAATGTTTACATTGGTCATACATGCTGTCAACTAATTTAACTCAACTATTCTAACAATATGTAAACCCCTTAAGATTCCCTCAACAACTTGCACCTTTAACATCCTAATACAACCCAAAACACATAGTCACAAAGATCTATACAGCACAGAAAAAGGTCCTTCAGATTTTTAAGGCTGTGTCTAAGTCACTACCTAACAGTCCTAATCCATTTTCTAGCACTTCGCCCATAGCCTTGCATGTCTTAGCATTGAAAATACACATCTAAATACTTCTTAAATGTTATCAGGGTTTCAGCTTCTAACACTCTCTCAGACAGTGTGTTCCAGATTCCCACCTCCTGGTGAAAAAGTCTTTCCTCACATCTCCTCTAAGGGGAGGTGATGGCCCAATGGTATTATCACTGGACTGTTAATCCAGAGAAACAGGTAGTATTTCTTGGGACCAGGGATTGAATCCTGACAGATATAGTAATTGAATTCAATAGAAATATGGCATTAAGAGTCTAATGATTACCACAAAACCATTTTCAGTTGCTGGAAAAGCCCATCACATTTACTAATGCCCTGATCTGGCCTTCACGTGACTCCAAACCCACAGCAGTCGTTGCTTCTTAACTGCCCAATGGACAATAAGTGCTGACCTAGCCAGTAATGTTCTCATCCTATGAATTAATTTTAAAAAATCCTCCTGCCCCAGCCTAAATCTATGCCTCCGGTCATTGATCCTTCCACCAAGGGAAAATGTTTCTTTCTTTCTATCTTTGCCCTTCATAATTTTATACATCTCAATCATGTGCCCTCTCAATCTCCTCTGCTCTAATACAAACAATGAAAACAGTCTGTCCAATCTCTCTTCATAACTGAAACTCTCAGTCCAGGCAACATCCTGGTAAATCTCTCTGCACCCTCTCCAGTGCTATCACATCCCTCCTATAACATGGATTCCAGAAATGCACACGATTCTGTCGTGGTGGCCTAACCAAATTTTACACAGTTCCTCCATAACCTCCCTGCTTTTATGAGCTGAAGCACAGAATTTAAAGGCAAGTATCCCCGTGGAGTTAGTAGCCAGGGAATGGGTTTTAGAGCAGGGACAAAATACTCAGTCTTGCCAATATCTGAGAACATTTCTGCTCATCCAGTACGACATTTCAGACAATTTAGCATAGAATGTGGTGAGGTAGATCTGGATGTTAACAGCGTACTTGTAAAGACTAACACTGTACTTTTAGCTCGCACAGGAGAGAATTTGCTCTGTTCTCGCTGACTGTCTGCAACAGCAACTTACCTGGTACAACTCCCCTGTCTTTTCCCAGCAGACCTGCTTCGATTTCAAATAATGATCCAATTTCCTTTTTGAAAGCCAAGATTGAAACTGCCTCCACCATGCTCCTAGGCAGCACATTCAGTGACTCATTACATTAAAAAGTTCATCTTCGTGTTGCCAATGCTTCCTTGCCCTTAAATCCGTGCCGTCTGGTTCTCAATCCACCAATAAAGGGAACAATTTCTCCTTTGCAGGCCAAGCAGCAATAGAGGAGCAGGAAGGCCGACATTTCAGGCCTAGGTCTAAGCCCAAAAAGTCAGCCTTCCTGCTCATCTGATGCTATTTGGTCTGCTGCGTTCTTCCAGCTGCATACCTTGTTATCTCAGATTCTCCAGCATCTGCAGTTCCTACTATCTCTGAAACAGTTTCTCCTAGCCCCTTCATAATTTTGAACACCAAATCTCCACTCAGCCTTCTCTTCTGCACAAAGGACAGTGCCAACTTTGCCAATCTACCTACAATCATCATCCCTGGAATCATCCTTGTGATCTTCCTGACAACTTCACCACATTTTTCAAAAAGTAATCGATGCATCCAGTTGATGCCAAACCAGTGTTTAATAGAGGTTTTATACATCTTCCTTGCTTTTATACTCATTGTAAATATAATAATAAACACCAGGATGTCGAATGCTTATTAATCACACTCTCAATCTGTCCTGAGAACTTTAAAGATTTGTACATATATACCCCAGATCCATCTACTCTGCATTCTCTTTAAAACTGAACGCTTTGTAACGTATCACCTCTCCAAATTCTTCTTATCAAAATGAATCACTTCACATTTCTCTGCATTAAATTTAACCTACTTGTCTTCCCCTTCCTACCAGTTTATATTTTTAAAGTTTACATTATCCCAATCACAGTTCAAAATGCTTCCAAATTTTGCGAAGTCTCTACCTTATGAAATTGTGCCATGCGCACTAAGATCTAGATTATTAATATGCATCAGGGAGAGCAAGGTCATAACACCAACCCCTGGAGAACTCTATTATGAATCTTCCTCCAGGCTACACAACTTTCTATTTACTGTCATTCAGCCAATTTTGTGCCCAAGTTGTCCCTTTTACTAGATGAGCTGAATGTCTGTACACAAGTCTGTTGAGCTGCACTCTGTCAAATGCCTTCTATCCCCATCAAAATCCATGTACACCACATCGACAATATTAGCCTCACCAACACACGCCGTTACCTCATCAAAAGACTCATGCAAGTTAATTAAACACAATTATCCTTTAAAATCCCCGCTGGCTCTCTTTAATTAACTGAACATTAATTTTGTTCTGAATTATAATTTTTATGTCTCATTATCATGCAAAATACATTACCACCTTAAATACAATCAGCTTATCAAAAGGGTCCTCCCCATGTTTAAACCAGTCAAGTTTCTGAACTTCTGCCTCTTTCACTACCTGAACTGAAAACATCATTTACAGTATGGGTCAATGGATGTGGGGGAAGTGAGCTGGTAAGTGATTAGTAGGTTAGTGAGAATAGGTTAACAGGAATAGGACACCAGAAAGTGGGACCCATGGGCAACATAAGCTCAAGGAAGACATAAGGTGAAGTAGGATGAAAACTAGAGATCGATGTAAACGTACAGTAGGCAAAGAGGAGCACTAAAGCTAGTATGAGCAGCCAAGATCATGGAAAAGAAGGATATGGCAGAGCAGCCATTTAATTACCTCAATCTTCACAGCACCACGAGCTCCTCATACTTCTTGGAAGTGAGGGTGGAGGAGAGAGCAGGGGAATTCAACAAGATGTTTTGCAATAGATGAAGGAAGCCAAGAGTTATTTTTGTATTCCAAAATGACCACGCTCCAACTCTGCTTCTTCCTATCATGCTCCCATACTCTTCAGTTCTTTTCAACCTAATGAATGAATCAAGCTTCTCCTTACATGTATTTGCTTCAACCACTCCCTAGCTTCATTATTGAGGTGAACCTTCTCCATGAACCACTGCAGATTGTATGGTGATCCTGCCTTTAGTAGGACTAGTGAATTGATATAATTGAGAAGTGGTTTAGAGTCAAGTACATTGTAGATCTGGAATCATGTTGAGGCCAGACTATGAACAGAATCATACATTTGTATGATTTAGTTTCAAAATACAGTCACTGTTATGGAGAAAAGATACTGCAAAATAACTGTAAACAATAAACTAAAACACTACCTTTGCATTCTCTTTCCTCTGAATTCCTTCATATGTTGCTCCTTCTTCAAGTTGAGTTATTCGAGGTGCTTTCCCTTCAGCAATTAGCTGCACAGCTTCTACCTGAAACGAAAAGGGTACTGGGACTTGATCCAAAGTTCCTGGAATCTTCAGGTGCAACATTACCAGCATCCTGGGTTATATTACACAGCAATCATAGTTAAAGTGATGGACAAGAGATTCTTACACTCAAGTTTCCATTCAGGAGTGAATTCATATTTGAACTCAGCCACACACATCAATAAGTTAGATGAGAGGCATGGATAGAGTTGATAGCCAGAGACTTTTCCCCAGGGCAGGATTGACTGCCATGAGGGGTCATAGTTTTAAGGTGTTAGGAGGAAGGTATAGAGGAGACGTCAGAGGGAGGTTCTTCACCCAGAGAGTTGTGAGTGCATGGAATAGTTGACCAGTGGTAGTCGTGGAAGCGGTGTCACTAGTGACATTTAAGCGACTGCTGGACATGCACATGGACAGCAGTGAATTGAGGGGAATGTAGGTTAGGTTATTTTATTTTTGGATTAGGATTATTCCACAGCACAACATCGTGGGCCGAAGGGCCTGCACTGTGCTGTACTTTTCTATGTCCTCTATGTTCTATGTCCTCTATGTTCTATGTCCTCTATGTTCTATGTCCTCTATGTTCTATGTTCTATCATTAAGTTAGCAGAGACTTTGCATCAAAATCTATTTCATTTCAACACTCAAGAACTGTCAAGTACAATACATGCAATTCTTCATATAGGAAGCTGTCATGGCTCAGGTATTTTCTTTGGTGGCATTTAACTCCAAAATCTAAACACCCTGGATGTCAAAAAGCATCCAAGGTAGGTCAAGGCAATAAAAAGGAGTCTCATCAGATACTGAGTATTCAATACTGCAAAGGGTTAAGGAAGTACAAAAGTGGAATTAAAAAGGAAATTAAGAAAGCAAAGTGAGGATGTGTATTAGCAACCAAAATCAAGTAAAACCCAAAGCAGTTTCACGAACACATAAAATGCATTGTCTAATCCTTTCTTAGTGCAGATGTGGTACCCAAGGACAATGCAGTTCCATCATTGTTTAAAAAGGAGGAAAGGGCTAACTAATCTTACTAGAGGGAAAATTTCTGGAAAATGTTTGAAGCGTAGTACAACTTGTCATTTAGTAAAATAGATATTAACCAAAGATAGGTTGGCTTTGTTAAAAGAAGGTTTTATCTCAATAACTTGATTTGTTTTGGCAGGTAACAAGGGGAAGTGAATAAGAACGCTTAATGTAATCTATCTGGATTTTGGCAAGGCTTATTGAGAAGATATCACACGGCAGACTGGCCATAAAAGACTTGTAGAATCCATGGAAATGCATCAAGTGAAATGAAATTTGAATCAGTGGTGACAGCAAGGGGTAATGAGTGATTTTGTGACAGTAAGGTTGTTTCCAGCAGAATTCTGCAGGGCTGAATGCTGAGTCAATTGTTATTTCTGGTATATAATAATAATTTAAATTTAAATGTAGAGGACATGAGAGAGAGGTAATAGGATATCTTTACAGAAGAAATGATAATTGGTAATAAGCCAATGACTGCAGGAAGGTATCAATGGACTGGTTAAATGGGCAGAAACATGAGACAGTGAGATTCAATTCCAAGAAGTGAGAGATTACTTAGGCTGGACAAACAAGGCGTTATATTATGAGACAACACAGTGTGGAGCCGGAGGAACACAGCAGGTCAGGCAGCATTAGAGAAGCAGGAAAATTGACATTTCAGGCTGGGACCCTTCTTCAGCCCCTCTGATTCTGGCTATTGCGTACATGAAGGAGGCATTTGTATGAGAGAAGGTGCAAAGGAGATTTACAGCGGCACTGTTAAAACAGAATTTTAGCACCTGGGAAAGAATGGAAGCTGAGGATTCTGCAAAAAATTCTGCACTTTCTGGCTCCCCAACACTGCTCACCACCAGGGATGTGATAAAATCTTTAAAATTTTCTTCACTAGTGTGCCTAAGTGCAGCTCCAACAACTCTTGGAGTTCAATAATATCCAACATAAACCAGCTTAGCTGTTTGGCACCCCTTCTGCCACATTAAACATTCAAACCCTCCAACAAGTTAGACAGGTGAAATATACACTGAAGTAATGTAACATTATCCATTTTCATAAGAAAATCAGAAATACAGAATATCCAATAGTGAGGGGTTAGGAAGTGTTGAATTTCAAAAGGGACTTGGGCATCCTCGTTTGTATAAACATATGAATTAGAAGCAACAGCAGGCCACTAGACACCTCGAGTTTGTTCCATTGATCAATAAAGGGTTGAATCAAGAAGCTTCAATAATAATAAATGTCACTGAAAGTTAACATTCAGGCTAGCATTTGAAAAGGTAAATGATACGCTGGCCTTTATTGCTAGAGGACCATCTTACTGTAATTATATACAATCTTTGCCTGACTTGGTGTCTAGAACCAGGAGGCACAGTCATAGAATATGGAGCAGACTATTTAGAATTGAGATGGGAAAGAGTTTCTTCATTCAGAAAGTGGTGAATCTTTGGAATTCTCTACTCAAGGACCACAGAGGCTCAGTCATTGAGTATGTATAATATTAAGATCAATAGATTGAGACTAATTAAAATATCAAGATACAGGGATATTGGGTGAAAATGGTATGGAAGAAGATGATCAGCTCAGATCACGCTGAATGCAGGACAGCTTCAAGAGCTGCATGGCCTACTTCTGATTTCAATTCATATGTACACACACTTTCAGCTTGGTAGGCAGATGTAATCAACATTGTTCCCAGATAAATATCTGAAGGCTGCAATATGGCAATTCTGTAATGTGTCTTGTCAGTTGGAGAGTGTGCTGCCAAGATAACTTTTCCATTGCTGACAGGTTCTGGTCGCATACCTTGGGCTCAACAGGACTTTCCTGAAGCAGGCTGGTACGTTGCTTCTTTTTTTTTGGGACTTATATGGTCAAAGTTGTTGCACTTACTGGAGAACATATCAAGCTGCATTGCAAGGCCACCTCTGAACCTGTAATTAGTGCACAGGCACAAGCCCACCTTGCATCTGTGAGTACCAAGATATACTGCAGCAATTCACCAAGCTTCCAAGACAGCAACTTCCAAACCCACGTTATTGATCACCAAGATCAGCAAGACAAATGATAACTCCAGCAACTGCAAGTTCACTTGTAAGTCACATAACATCCTGACTTGGAATTTTATCATTGTTCATTCATGTCACTGGTTCAATATCCTTGAACTTCCTCCCCATCAGCACTGTGTATGTATCTACAACACATGGACTGCAGAGGTTCAAGTGGCAGATCTTGGGCAATTAAAATTGCAAAATATATATTGGTCTAGGCAGTGAGGCTCAGATTTGGAGAAGGAATTTTGAAAACGCTCTTACCATTGCAACGATTCCTTCAGGGTACAGGAAACGATTGTACAATGAGTCAACAGTGTCATTCGGATCAATATCACATTGCCTCTGCAGAAGAATGGGGCCAGTATCCAGACCTTCATCCGCCCAGAAGATGGAGAAACCTCCGATCTTATCTCCATGAATAAGAGTCCTGCACACAAACAATGGTTACAGGTTTGTTTATACAATCTCTGCGGCTTAACTACCCCATCTCGGGGAACTGAGGCAGGGCTTCTTCAGGGTGACAAGTTGGCACAGTGGTTAGCACTGCTGCCTCACGGTGCCAGGGACCTGAGATTGATTTCAGCCTTGGGCGATTGTGTGCAGTTTGCATGTTATCCCTGTGTCTGTGTGGGTTTCGGCCAGGTGGTTTAGTTTTCTCCAACAGTCCAAAGATGTGGGTTGGCCACGCTAAAAATTGTCACCGACGGCCCAGGGATGTGCAGGTTAGGTCGGTTAACCACAGTAAAAACACCATGTGGGGTTATGGAGATGGGGTGGGACTGGTTTTCATAGGGGGAGTGTTCATTTGAACATCAACTAGCCACAAAACGACATGACCCACTATCACTCGTATCCTTACATACAGATGAGGAAGTACACCACTTTGATTGGAACAACACATCCATCCTAGGACAAGCCAAACAGAGACACGCACGAGAATTCCTAGAAGTATGGCATTCCAACCGGAACTCCATCAACAAACACATTGATTTGGAGCCAATCTACCATCCCCTGAGAAAAAGAACAGGAAATGACATCACCAACCCAAGGAAACCTAACCAGACAAATAGAAAGCAGGACATAACACCAGCGCTTCGTCAGAGGCTCACTGATGATGTTACCTAGAATGGTGATGAAACATCTGAAAACTAACCTTCCAGCTCAGTGAGCAAACTCACATCCAGAACAGTCACCCAAGGTTAAAATCGAACCTGGGTCAGGTGCTGTGAAGCGGCAGTGCTAACCACTATGCTACTGCGTCATCGTTTCTGTACTTCACAAAGCATAGGCCTCCCTTGCACTAGGCAACACCTTCTGATGTAAATTCCCTCCCCTATTCACCGCCTCCTGCCTTTGAATGATGGGTCTAACGATCCTGCCCCCTAACCTCAACACCTCCCTCCCAGCCCGCAGACACTTCCAGTCTGTACCGTTCACCTCAACATTAGCAAGAAAATTAACACCCACATGTCCCACCATCCATCCAATTGAAAGCCTGGAGTGTCTGTTCCTGCCCATGTCAGGTGCCAATCCCAAGCTGCTGCCTCCAGTTGTCAGGCTTCTTTCATAACAACTGACCAAGTTGTCACGATATCAGCTAGCACACTGGAGGCACCCAAACAATTTTGTAATTAAGCCCTGGAGTGAAAACCAATAGCACATCCACATTCCAGAATTTTTTGTCATCTGCAGGCTCCCTCTCATCCTTACTTTCTCGCAATTAGGCCAGATAACGAATGTTTTCCAAGCTGTAACCTATAGCTACCAAGCAAAATTTGAAGATCAGAAACTAAAACTTCATTCTTTTTGTTTAAACAATGACTGGCATCCTGCGCTGCAGTTACGTGTTCGTTCATGATTAACCACACAGAAACACACAGTTAAGACTGAAATATCTGCTACGTATTTTTGAAATGTTTTGGAATAAGAAGTCAAAAAAGGTCCAATGAGATAGATACAAACAAGACTCAATTCTTTCTGAACATCTAGGTAGACAGAAAGTGAAGGAGATATCCATTCTAAATTCAGCATGTCACTGACTGTGTCACTGTGTTCCATTCAGTAATCATTTAAAGCTAATAATTAGTTGTTGCCTCCAAAATCCCGACCTATCCTTCCTGCAACACATGGTGTGATTCTCTCCAATCAGATATTCATCCCATTACAACATTTAAATGGTTCTTCCCAAAGTCACAAATGACACCTTACATGAATGACAAAGTCATGATTCCATGAGGGAATCACTATGTCTAGCTGTTGTTTAGGTCATCTATGGAACAGCTGTCCTAGTTTTGATACTGACCCCCATACATTAGAAAGGAGTACTCTGCAGGTTTGACAGAGCTGGGTGCCATCTCTTGTTTTAGTATCTCGGACAGATGGGGGTAGTCTGTGTAATTTTATTTCTTTTGCAGTAATTTAGACCAAATGAATGACTTTCCAGGCCATTTCAGAGAGCAGTTAAAAGTTAACCATGCTGCTGTGGATCTGTAGTCACACGTAGGTCAGGTCGGGAGATTTTTTTCCCTAAAGGAACCAGATGGGTTTTTTTTAAACCACAAACTACGATCATTTCTGAAAATAACCTTCTATTCGAGGTTTATGGATTGCCTGAATTCTATTAATTAATTAAATTTAAATTCCGCTAGTTGCCCCGATTCAAACCCAACTCCCCAAAAAAATTAGCCTCTGACTCTCGATTACTAGTTGAGTAATATTATCACTAAGTCTGTGAAGACATTGACCTTGTCATCATGCCAGAATACCCTCCATTGTTGCAATGCACATCCACTAGGCTCAACACAATCAGAACAGGTCTAACAGCACTAGCTTAGCAATAACCCATTCAATGACAGCTTTTGTGCTCCCAAGATGCTGTTTGGCCTGCTGTGTTCATCCAGCTTCACACTTTGTTATAACCCATTCAATGACACTCAGTTTGGGTTCCACGAGGGGTGTTCAGCTCCTGACCTCATTATAGCCTTAGTTCAAGCATGGACAAAAGATGTACACTCCAGAGGTGAGGTGCAAAAGGTTGGCCTTGACATTAAGGTAGCATTTGACCACGTGTGATATTGAGGAGCCCAGGCAAAACTGGAGTCATGGTAGTCAGAGGGAAAACTCTCCACTGGTTTGAGTTATACCTGGCAGAAAGCAAGATGGTTGTGGTTGTCAGAGATCAGTCATTTCAGCTCCAGGACATCTCTGAAGAAGTTCTTCAGGACGTTGTCCCAGGCCCAACCATCTTCAGCTGTTTCATTACTGGTCTTTTCTCTATCATAAGGTCAGAGGTCAGGATGTTCAATGATGATCGCACAATGTTTAGCACCATTTACGACACTTCACATCACTGAAGCAGGGCTGAAAAGTGGCAAGTAACATTCACGGCAAACAAATGTCAGGCAATGACCATCTCCAACAAGACAGAATCTAACCATGATCCCTTGACATTTAATGACATCACCATCACTGAATCCCCCACTATCTTGACGGCTATCATTGGCTACAAACTGAGCTGGACCAGCCATATAAATACAGTGGCTACAAGAGCAAGTCAGAGGCTATGAATCATGCAGCGAGTAACTCATATCCTGATTTTCCAAAGCTGTCCACCATCTACAAGGCACAAGTCAGGACTGTGCTGTCTGAACAACTGCAACTCCAATAACATTCAAGAAGCTCAATGCCATCCTGTCAAAGCAGTCCACTTGAATGACACCCACCTAATCGACTTCAACATTCAATCTCTCACCCATTGGTAACTAGGATGGGCAACAGTGGTGACTTTGCACAATGCCAACATTCAAAGAATAAACATAAAAGGAAACATTAGCAATTTGAGTGTGGAGTTGAGGGATGCAAACTTGAAGAACCAACCACTTGTGACAGGAATGCAACAAGCTTCATCAGCAGTAACAATCCAAATCAAATGAACAATTTATCAAAAAAATTGCATTTTAGATTCTCCAAGAATTCAGCAATAATCATGGATTAAACAATCCAGTCAAAATGGGAAAGATTTACCAGCAGAGGACGCAACTGGATTTATCATTAGAAACTGCATAAGAGTTGCAGCACATTCCGATGGAAGTGGGCACACTCACCAGTCTGATCAAGTTTGGGCAACACCATTTATGTGCGATTACATAGCCTCAAACAGGACATTTCATGATGAGGTGGCCTCTAGGGTGGCCTGCAGCAAAACCTCAAAGCAAATTCAAGCCTCTGCCATACAATTAAAATTTTCTTCAGGATCCTGGCCATTGTAGTTGCTTGCAGCATGCAGGCTCAAGATAGCAAAAGAGTCCTTCTGGGCTTAAAACTGAGTAAGCTAACTCACAGGTTGGTATCCTGGAGAGTTCATACCTTGGAAAGTCCACCTGTGTAAGAAAAAAAAATCTGAAACAAATTACTGGAAAATCTCACTGTTTTCAGTGATCCAGTGACTTTTCTTCAGAACTTTGGCGGCGGGGGGAGTTGGGTTGCTGAGAAGGGGGCAGATGCAGGGGGTCGGTCACTGGATCTGAGGCTTTGGCTCTGGTTTCTCTCCATGGTTGCTGCCGGACCTACTGAGAAGTCAACTTACATCTGGTTTGAAATAGTTAAACTGTTTAGCAACATCAAAACCATAACCAATTAAAATAAACATCTGGTTAAATGGTTGGACTGCTCTAATGGAGGTCAATATCAGTGTGGTGGCATCATTCATCACAGAACCAGTTTTCAGCAAAATTCCGTCTGGACCCCAGCCCTCAAGTTTGAACAAGGCTAGGCTGAGAACTTATACCCGGGAACCTTTACAGATTAAAATTACAACATTGATTCCAGTCTCATGAAAAGCAACTGGTCACTTACCAATGATTGTAGTAAAAGGCTCGGGCCCAAATGAGTTGTGAGAGATGCACCTAGATTGGCTCAATATTTTTCAGTTAGAAAATGGCTGCTTGAGTGAAGTCTTAATTAAATACCCATAAGTGTTCCCGGAAGGTCTAGGGACAATCAGAGGAGCCAAGGTCATCTTGTATGTTGACCAGGAAGCAATTCCATAACTCTGCAAGGCACACCCAGTACTATTTGCCCTAAGGACATAACTAGAGACAGAAAACAGTGGGCTTAACAATGAAGAAACAGCCTACAGTCTTGGTAGACACCAAGCTGTCGTGGTTCTTATTTGGTTATAGAGCCACCCTACTTGCAAATACAGTAGAGTTGCTAATGGGTAAAAGACTCCAACCAAGTGAAGTCTGATCTTCCCAGGCCTGGCAGGAAGTGGACTGGTTTGAAATGGCATCAAGAACATCAATGCTGGACTCAAGACTCCTCTGAGCGAGAGTGACTGTTTGATACAGGGGATGAATTTGGTGTAATAATCGTAGAAATGGCTTCACATGGGTAAGCAGCACATTCAGCAAGACCAATGATATATAAAGTTCGGCTAGGTGCGACAGTCCCAAACAAGCACATGGACCTATGAAAGTTGCAAATTCACAAATGGTGCAGGAGCAAAATGTACCCTGCCCTTGGAACAGTTGGAAAGGCTGCTAAAACCCATGGGTTCAACTTTCCATCAAGTGGTGACGAGTCCTCCGAATCAGAGGTCGGATAGACATAGCCGAATCAATGCCTTTGATGCCGAGAAGGAACTGAAATTCTACTGATGCCTTCCTGGCGCTAGAGGTGTGGTCCCATGTATTACCCATTATCTATATCAAATGCCGAATCAGAGGAACCTGACCCAGTGCTAAAATGGCCCAAGAGGCTCTCCAAAAACTAGGGCTGGCCTAAGTCATGGATTCAGAGAGGGAGGGATACAGTGATTGTAATGTGGTCAGCCAGCTGGACAACATAGAATATGATTTCCCTGATTAGAGTTGTTAATCGGACTGACAGATTTTAAAAAAAGCAGTGTCAGAGGTTCTGTTTGCTCTGACAGCCTACTCTGAAGAGGGAGTTCTAAAATCAAAGACTGCTCATGTGTAAATAAAGGATGACTTGGTGGTAGGATACTCACCTCTGCAGAGTTGTTTCAGTGCAAGGAAGAATACACTGATAATCAAGTTGAATGGTAATATCACCTATTAAAATTAATATTTTGATTGATTAACCTAAATAGTTAATGATTTCCTTTTGTCTTGATATCCAGAATAAATACATTTTCATTGGACCGCGTAATAAACTCTCAAACACAACTCACTTTTCAAAAACAAGTAACAAAACTGGCTGCCATCTAATCTCTAATTCGGATTTGGAACTATATCCACTTTTGATCCCAATGCACGTACACTCCCACAATTCAAAATAAAACAAACTCTCCGCAAGGATTATATTTTTAAAAGATTACTAGCCTGAATAATAAAGGATAAAATTTGATTTCTCACACTGTCACATGTAAGATATTCCAGACAAGGCTTCAGTTTGGATGGCAATCAGGTTGGAACCAAGTCTTTGGATAGTTGACACAGTTCAACTTTTCAATTGTTTACAAAGTAATCAAAATTCTATCTCTGACTGAAATGCAATAACTTGGTTCAGTCTATTTTCCAATTACATCAAAGTGATTGTCCCTTTTATTTCTCAGCTCCACACAGATAGCTTCACTGGATGATCTCCCAAGATTATTCTCTAAGTATATCAGTGATGTTTCCCTGAATCAAAAACATCACTCCCTGTCATGTCTTGTCTCCTTTTCTATTCTTCCTTTAATATATACACCTCTGAACACTGAGCTGCCAGTCTTTAGCCATATTTCTGTAGTAGCCATGATATCCCAGTCCCATGTTCCCATTCATGCCCCGAGTTCATCCGTTTTACATGTCAGGCCTCTTGTATTGAAGTAAGTGCAGTTTCATTCATCAGTCTTCCCTAGTTTCTGCCATGCTCTTGTCTGCTTTGTCTATTTAACTTGTTTTCTTTAACTTCCAAACCATCCTCGATCTTCTCTCTTTTCTTACTACTGCTTAGAATCTCTCCCACACTCCCTCCATACTATTTTAAAGCCTCCCGAGTAATACATGCAAATCTCCTCACTTTGAGAATACTGTGTTCAAGTCTGGTCTCCCTGCTATAGGAAGAATGTTGTGAAACTTGAAAGGGTTCAGAAATGATTTACAAGGATGTTGCCAGGGTTGACGGTTTGAACAACAGGGAGAGGTTGAATAGGCTGGGGCAATTTTCCCTGGAACATCGGAAGCTGAGGGTCACCTTCTAGAGGTTTATAACATCATGAGGGGCATGATAGAGTGAATAGACAAGATCTTTTCCCTGGGGTGGGGATCCAAAACTAGAGGGAATAGGTTTAAGGTGACAAGGGAAAGATTTGAAAGGAGAAAATTTTTCACACAGAGGGCGGTGCACATATGGAATGAGCTGCCATAATTACAACATTTAAAAGGTCTCTGGTTGGGTATTGAACAGGAAGGGTTTAGAGGGATATGGGCCAGACGCTGGCAAATGGGACTAGATTAATTTAGGATATCTGATCAGCATGGACAAGTTGGACTGAAGGGTCTATTTCCATGCTGTACTGCTCAATGACTAAGTCCCCAGGACCTGATGAAGCATATCCCAGGACACTTGTGGGAAGCTAAGGAAGAAATTGCAGAGCCACTTACGGAGATATTTGTATCAACTACAGTTAGGGGTGAGGTGCCAGAAGTCTGGAGGGTAGCTAATGTTGTACAGTTGATTCTGATGGTTCTACGCAATAGTTTTGTTCTTGTGTGGTCTCGTGTTACAAGAAAATCGCACAATAACCACAACATTTAAAGTGACAGAGATGGAATCACGCTGTAACCAATACATGTAGGGAACGTTCTACAAATAGCATTCTGTAATTCTTCAATTACGTTAAAACCAATTCACACTGGAAAATCACACATTATATCAGAACTGACTGTACTTTATTTAAGAAAGCATGTAAGGAAAAGCCCACGAACTACAAATCAGAGAGTCTGATGTCATTGGTGCGTAAATTGTTGGAGGGATTCTGACGGACAGGATTTACATGCAGAGATAGTAGGAACTGCAGATGCTCGAGAATCTGAGATAACAAAGTGTAGAGCTGGATGAACACAGCAGGCCTAGCAGCATCAGAGGAGCAGGAAGGCTGACGTTTCGGGCCTAGACCCTTCTTCAGGGAAAAAAAAATTACATGTACTTGGATAGGCAAGGAAGGATTACAGCCAGTCAGCATGGCTGTCAGAGTGGGAAACTGTGTCTCATAAACTTGAGTTTCTCTGAAGATGACACCAAGAAGATAGAAGAAGACAGAGCGATAGACGTTGTCTACACGGACGTTAGCAAGGCCTTCAACAAGGATCTGCAAGATAGACTGGTCAGTAAAGTTAGGTCACATGGGATCTAGGGAAAGCCTTTGGATTCAAAATTGTCTTGACAGAAGGAGAGGGTGGTTGCTCAGACTGGAGGCCTGTGACCGCAGCGCTAAGTCCACTGTTGTTTGTCATTTTGTATAAATGACTGGATGAGAATATTGGAAGCATGGTTAGTAAATTTGTGGGTGACACCAAAATTGGTGGTATGGTGAACAGTGAAGAGAGGTATCTTAGAGTACGAGAGAATGCTGATCAGCAGGGCAAAAGGAGTGAGGTATGGCAGATGGAGTTTAATTTAGATAAATGCAATGTGTTGCATTTTGGTAAGGCAAACCAGTGCAGGACTTACACAGTATTTGGTAGGGTCCTAGGTAGTGCTGTCAAACAGAGACCTAGGGGTGCTTTGAAAGTTCTTTGAAAGTGGAGTCACAGGTAGGATAGTGAAGAAGGCATTTGGCACACTTGCCTTTGTTGCTCAGACCACTGAGTACAGGAGTTAGTCCATCATACTGTGGTACAGGACATCTGAGAGGTCACTTTTGGAGTACTGCATACAATTCTGGTTGCCCTGGTATTGGAAGTATACTGTTAAATTGGAGATGGTGCAGAAAAGATTTACAAGGATGTTACTGGGACTGGTGGGTTTGAGTTATCAGGAAACTGGATAGGCTTGAACTTATTTCCCTGAAGCATAGGAGGTCAAGCTTATGAAGGATTATAACATCATCAGCGAGACTGATAAGGTGAATAGCAAAGGTCTTTTCCCCAGGGTAAGGGAGTTCAAAACCAGATGGCATAGTTTTAACATGAGAGAGGAAAGATTTAAAAGGGGCCTGAGGGGCAGCTTTTTCACACAGAGGATGGTGCATATATAGAATGAACTGCCAGAGGAAGTGGTAGATGCAGATACAGTTACAACCTTGAAAAGCCATTTGGACAGGTACATAAATAGAAAAAGTTTAGAGGGATATGGGTCAAATGCAGGCAAATAGGACTAGCTTAGTTTGGGAAACACGGTACAACATTGTGGGCCGAAGGGCCTGTACTGTGCTGTACTCTATGTTCTATGTTTTGTGAAACCTGGTGAGCATAAATGAGTTGGACTGAAGGGTCTGCTTCTGTGCCATATGACGCAATGACTTTATGATTTATGACAGCGCTAGGGCTTTTCTCTTTAGAATGACGAAGGAGGAGAGGAACTTGATAGAGGTGTACAAAATGATGAGGTATAGATACAGTGGACAGCCAGAGACTTTTTCCCTAGGGTGGAGGTAGTTACATGGGGGCATAGTTTTAAAGTGAGCGGAGGTAGATATCGGGGAGACGTCAGAGGTAGGTTTTTTACTCAGACTGGTAGGGGAGTGGAATGCTTTGCCTGAGAGGGTAGTGGAGTTGGCCTCATTAGGGACATTAAAGTGGCTGTTAGATAGGCATATGGACGATAGTATAAGGTAGGGGTGGAGGTTAGACAGACCTTTGGTTTAGCATAAAAGTTTGGCACAACATCGTGGGCTGAAGGCCCTGTACTGCGCTCTACTGTTCTATGTTCTATGTCTCTACATAGCTCAACCATTTAGTTCAACCTACAAACAAGAAGCAAGTTTCAAAAGGAAAGGAAGGAAGGAAGATATAAACTTCGTAGAGCTTTCCTTATCCAAATCTATTTCTAATTAACAAAGTTATCTCTCAACAGTCTGGAAGACTTGAGAAACACTCAGGTTAAACATGACATTGAGTTTGGCAAGTGTACTGGATATTCATTGCATATCTCATGAATCCCAGATCATCAGCCAGAAACACAATACTATCCAGTGCTGTCTGTACTAGGTGAAAGGAAGATAAGGAAGTAATAATATTCCTCCCTGATTATACAACCCTGACAATCTAACAGGCATTCAACAGTACGTTGAACCTGTTTGCACATTTCAGGGCACTGTTGGTAACAGTAATAGCAATCAATTTTAATAGCTATTAAATAAGTCTACTTGTTCAAATAGAGATGTCTCCTTTAAAGTGGCACGAGCACACAAATCAGGGCATATGTATCTCCTCATCAAGATGCAGCGTGAAGGGAAGGCAGATGCACTAAATGTGCAATGTTATTATCAATCTACAATAACCTTTTGGGATAATAAGTTCATGATAAAAATATCAGACGTGGGTCTACTTGACTGAAAAAAATGCAGGAAAACCTAAATGTCAAAAAACCAAATTTATAAGATAAAAAGTTGAAAGTCCAAGTAATAGAAAATTTCTCATGCAGAAAAAATAATGTTTACCTTCATTGATGCAATGTTCTAGCCACATTTGGAAGTACAAATTTTCTGGACAAACTTATTCTTATGTTTCGCCAAGCTCAGGACCCCATCCTGAGTGAATGCGTTGATGGTGTGACAATGCTGTCACTTTAAAAATGTTATTTTGTCCTGGATTTTTTTTTGAAGAGAGGTTGTAAAGGCAGAGATGCCAAAGTGATTACAGGAGACTGCCTAAGTCAATAATCAAAGGAGGCCTTTAGGCTTTTCTTTAAAAACTGTTGTAACAATGGAAGGGAAATGGCCAGTACTCACAGATCAAGCTTTCTTACCTTTTTTTAAAAAAAGTGTAGCAGTCAGAAGCTGTTTAGGTCCAGAAGAGATAACAAGGTGTAGAGCTGGATGAACACAACAGGCCAAGCAGCATCATAGGAGCAGGAAAGCTGACATTTCAGACCTGGGTCTAGGCCAAAACGTCATCTTTCCTGCTCAGCCTGCTGTGTTCATCCAGCTCTACACCTTGTTATCTCAGATTCTCCAGCATCTGCAGTTCCTACCATCTCCAGGTCCAAGAAGAGTTGCAATTGTAGTAAATGATTCCTAGCTGCTACATTCTCTGAAATCTTTCGATGTTGTTTCCTCCCAGTTTGGAGAATTGCCTGTAAGAATCTGTGTCTGGATTTACCATTTTGCCAAAGGGTGTGTTTATAGGATGTTACTTTATTGAAACAGTTAATTAGTAATAGGTCCTCTACCTATTATTCACTTAAGTTTTCTAAACTTATTCTAAGTTTCTCTTTCTCTTGTTTGTATTTTAACTATTGTGTTTAAATAAATTACGTTTTGTTTAACGTTGAGTGGTTTGACCAGATGCATCACACTTCACATCTACCCTTAAAATAAGAAAAAGTTAGGGTCTAGGCTACTGTTTTAAAATATTTTGAGGTGGTCTGGTCTGGTCCATTACAATGCAAGTTGCAAAAGTATGTGAAACAAAGTTGCTGAAACAAAAAGCTGCAAGAAGGGTAAGCAGACAATAATTAGGCACAATGGGAAAATGGCAACAGTAACAGGTGCAATCACATTCTCAAAGTCCTTTTATCTTCTATTTGGCAACAAAATGCAATTAAATTCACAAAGTTCTTTGGAAATAATTTGCAATGATCAAATTCTCCCTTAAAAACGTGCCTCTTTTCAGCGGTAGGATTTCCATGCACGGGGATTGGAAGAAGTAGTCATCATATCAAAAGTGTACTGGACGCTGTTCTCTCGGACATTATTGAAAGGTTTACATCAAGTTGCAAAACATTGGCCTGCTTTATGAGATATGGTATTGATTTTGGCCCATTGCAGTCAACATAAGTGAGTCAAGCTGTTTAACACCACTGGCCAAGTTAAACTGTTATGCAATGGCTGTGTCACTGCACCCTGGCTTAATTCAACACTTGCAGTGTCATGGACAGTACTCTCCTCCAGTTAGTAAACTGGGGTAATATGATGCAGGAGATAGAGAGTCAGGACATCTTTGCTGTGGCTACAAGTATAAGCCTTGTCAACAGTTGACAACACATCTAGCTGTACTGACAAGAACCTTGAGGGATTCAGTGCAAGAGCCTCATCATCACATTCAATCCGACACATCATGTTCTCCTGGACCAATATTAACCAAATTCAAGGGAAAGAATCACCAATGGAGACAAGTACACTATACAGTTATTTAAACAAGATAGACATCCTGTCAACTAAGCAAGAAGTTGATGAAGAAATCAGACAAAATCCTAGCAAATCGACAAATCAGTACAGAGAGATTTTGAGCCTAAAATTTTATAAATGTTGCTGGCTTTCCTTTTCACTCCAATGGCAGCATGATGTGAAACACTTGAAGCTCAGAGATATTTCCATGCTTGGGCAATAAAATCGTTATTTTTAATGAAGAGGCAGTCCTGTCTTCTGTGCAAATGACCGTCCCCATATGTTTTGTCCCTTAGAAGAATGAGAGGAGGCCTTACCGAAACATAGAAAATTCTTAGGGGACACAGGGCAGATCAGAAAGATTGTGTTCCCTTAAGAAGTGTCTCGGACCAGAAGGCATAATCTCAGGACAAAGGGTCACATATTTAAGACAAACCTGACTGCCCTGGTCAACCCATTGTCTACCTGCTCCTGCCCCACCGAACTTATCGCCACCTATCTCAACTCCATTTTCTTCCCTTTGGTCCAGGAACTCCCTAGCTACATCCGTGACACCACCCACACCCTCCACCTCCTCCAGAGCTTCCAATTCCCCGGTCCCCAACAGCTCATCTTAACCATGGACATCCAGTCCCCATACACCTGCATTCCACATACAGATGGCTTAAATGCCCTCCCACTTCTTCCTGTCCCGCAGGCCGATCAGCGTCCCACCACTGACACCCTCATCCACTTAGCCGAAGACAGTGCAGGGATCCCCTGTGGCCATTCCCCTCAATAACAAGTATACCGTTTTGGATACTGTTGAGGGAGACGGCTTACCAAGGGTGAACCATGGGGTACAGGTCTCTGTCACAGAGTCTGTCCCTGTTGCTCTGAAGGGGAACGGGGAGAGGAGGAGAGCATTAGTCATTGGGGACTCCATAGTTAAGGGGGCAGATCGAAGATTCTGTGAGAATGACAGAGGCTCGTGGTTGGTGTGTTGCCTCCCAGGTGCCAGGGTCTGTGATGTCTCAGATTGTGTTTTCTGGATCCTTAAGGATGTGGGGGAGCATCCCCAAGTCATGGTCCACATAGGCACCAACAGCATAGGTAGGAAAAGGGATGGGGATGTAAGGCAGAAATTCAAGGAGCTAGGGTGGAAGCTCGGTGCTGGAACAAACAGAGTTGTTATCTCTGGTTTGTTACCCGTGCCAGCGAGGCGAGGAACAGGGGGAGACAGCAGTTGAACACCTGGCTACAGGGATGGTGCAGGAGGGAGGAATTCAGATACCTGGATAATTGGGGCTCATTCTGGGGTAGGTGGGACCTCTACAAACGGGATGGTGTACACCTGAACTAGAGGGGTACCAATATCCTGAGGGGGGGGGGGGAAATTTGCTAATGCTCTTGGGGAGGGTTTAAACTAATTCAGCAGAGGAATGGGAACCTGAATTGTAGCTCCAGTGTACAGCACAGCAGGGTGGGAGTAGTGAGGTCATGAATAAGGTTGCAGGAGTGTACCAGCAGGCAGGAAGGTGATTTGAAGTGTATCTACTTCAACACCAGGAGCATCTGGAATAAGATGGGTGAACTTGCAGCATGGGTTGATACCTGGGACTTCGATGTTGTGGCCATTTCGGATTCATGGATAAGAGCCAGGATGGGATATAAGAAGTCTTTGTTAGGTAGGATCAAGGAAAACCCTAAAGCTTTCTATAGGTGTGTCAGGAATAAAAGAATGACTAGAGTAAGATTAGGGCCAGTCAAGGACAGTAGTGGGAAGTTGTGCATGGAGTCCAAAGAGATAGGCGAGGCGCTAAATGAACATTTTTCATCAGTATTCACACAGGAAAAAGACAACGTTTTCGAGGAGAATACTGAGATACAGGATATTAGATGAGACAGGTTTGAGGTTCATACAGAGGAGGTGTTAGCAATTCTGGGAAGTGTGAAAATAATTGAGTCCTCTAGGCCGGATGGGATTTATCCTAGGATTCTCTGGGAAGCTAGGGAGGAGATTGCAGAGCCTTTGGCTTTGATCCTCATGTCATTGTTGTCTACAGGAATAGTGCCAGAAGACTGGAGGATAGCAAATGTTGTCCCCTTGTTCAAGAAGGGGAGTAGAGACAACCCTGGTAATTTTAGACCAGTGAGCCTCACTTCGGTTGTGGGTAAAGTGTGGGAAAGAATTATAAGAGATAGGATTTATAATCATTTAGAAAGGAATAATTTGATTAGGGACAGTCAACAGAGTTTTGTGAAGGGTAGGGTGTGCCTCACAAAGCCGATTGAGTTCTTTGAGAAAGTGGCGAAACAGGTAGATAAGCATACAGCAGTTGATGTGGTGTATCTGGATTTCAGTAAAGCATTTGATAAGGTTCCTCACGGTAGACTATTGCAGAAAATACGAGGCACGGGATTGAGGGTGATTTAGTGGTTTGGATCCGAAATTGGCTAGCTGCAAGAAAACAGAGGGTGGTGGTTGATGGGAAATGTTCATCCTGGAGTTCAGTTACTAGTGGTGTACCGCAAGGATCTGTTTTGGGGCTACTGCTGTTTGTCATTTTTATGAATGATCTGGATAACAGTGTGGAAGGATGGGTTAGTAAATTTGCAGATGACACTAAAGTCGGCAGAGTTTGGTTAGTGCGGAAGGATGTTGCAGTTTACAGAGGCACATAGATAAGCTCAGAGCTGGGCTGAGAGGTGGCAAATGGAGTTTAATGAGGGAAAATGTGAGGTGATTCACTTTGGAAGGACTAACAGAAATAGTATTGGGATAATGGTAAGATTCTTGGTACCGTGGATGAGCAGAGAAATCTCGTTGTCCACGTGCATTGATCCCTGAAAGTTTCAGAGCCATGAGGTTATGTTGCAGCTGTACAAAACTCTGGTGCGCTGCACTTGGAGTACTGCGTACAGTTCTGGTCGCTGTATTATAGGAAGGATGTGGAAACATCGGAAAGGGTGCAGAGGAGATTTACCAGGGTGTTGCCTGGTATGGAGGGAAGGTCTTATGAGGAAACGCTGAGGGACTTGAGGCTGTTTTTGTTAGAGAGAAGAAGGTTAAGAGGCAACTTAACGGAGACATACAAGATGATCAGAGGATTAGATAGGGTGGACCGTGAGACCCTTTTTCCTCAGATGGAGATGGCTAACAGGAGGGGGCATAACTTTAAATTGAGGGGTGATAGATATAGGACAGAAGTGAGAGGTAGGTTCTTTACTCAGAAAGTACTAAGGGCATGAAAACCCTGCCTGCAACAATAGTAGACTTGCCAACTTTAAGGCATTTAAATGGTCATTGGATAAACATATGGATGATCATGGAATAGTATAGGTTAGATCCACTTCAGATTGGTTTCACAGGTCAACACAACATCGAGGGCTGAAGGGCCTGTATTGCGCTGTAATGTTCTACGTTCTATGTCCTCACCCTCAATAACTTCTCTTTCAATTTCGCCGACTTCCTCCAGGCAGAAGGGGTGCCCATGGGTACCTGCTTGAGCACAAGCTATGCCTGCCTCTTTGTAGGTACGTGGAACAATCCTTCTTCCATACGTACACTGGCCCTAAACCCCACCTCTTCCTCCATTACATTGATGACTCTATCGGTGCCACCACTTGCTCCCATGAGGACCTTGAACAGTTCATCCACTTCAAAACCTTCTACCCCAACCTTAAGTTCACCTGGACCATCTCGAAGACCTCTCTCTCCTTCCTGAACCTCTGCCTTCATCTCTGGCAACCACCAAGAAACCGATATCCATTTCAAGCTCACCGGCTCCCACAGCTACCAAGAATACGCCTCCTCCCACCCACCTCCCTGCAAAAAAATACCATCTCCTATTCCCAATTCCTTAACCTCTACCATATCTGCTCCCAGGATGAGGCATTCCACTCCCATACATCTCAGATTTCCTTGTTTTTCAGGGACCGCACTTCCCCCCTTCAGTGGTCGAGAACGCCCTCGACCATGTCTCCCGCATTTCCTGCAACTCATTCCTCACACCCACTCCCTGCAATAACAAAAATCGCTCTCGTTCTCAAGTACCACCCCACCAACCTCTGGATCCAATGCATCATCCTCTGACACTTCTGCCGTCTGCCATCCGATCCCAACACCAAAGACATTTTTCCCTCTCCACCCTTATCTTTCCGGAGGGACAACTGTCTCTGTGACTCCCTTGTCACTCCACACTTCCCTCCAACTCCACCACACCCGGCATTTTTTCCTGCAACCGCAGAAGTGCTACACCTGCCCCTACACCTCCCCCCTCACCCCCATCCCAGGCCACCAGATGACTTCCCATATCAAGCAGATGTTCACCTGCACATCTGGTAATGTGGTATACTGCATTCGCTGTTCCATTTGTGGCCTCCTCTACATCAGGGAAACCAAGTGGAGGCTTGTGGACCGCTTTGCAGAACACCTATGCTCGGTTCGCAGTAAACAACAGCACCTCCTGGTTGCAAACCATTTCAATGGTCCCTCCCATTCCGCAGACCATCCTGGGCCTCCTGCAGTGCCACAACGATGCTACCCAAAGGTTGCAAGAGCAGCAATTCATTCCGCTTGGGAAGCCTGCAGCCCAATGGTATCAATGTGGAATTCACAAGCTTCAAAATCTGCCCTCCCCCAACCACATCCCTAAACCAGCCCAGCTTGTCCCTGCCTCTCTAACCTGTCCTTCCTCCGACCTATCCCCTGCTCCCACCTCAAACCCCACCCCCATCTCCTACCTATTCACCTCATCCCGCACCCTTGGCCTGTCTGTCCTCCCTGGACAGACCTATCCCCTCCTTAACTCCCCACCTACACTCACCTTTACTAGCTCCATACCCACGTCTTTGACCTGTATTTCTCTTCTCCACCTATCTTCTTCTCTATCCATCTTCTATCCGCCTCCCCCTCTCTCCCTATTTATTTCAGAACTCCCTTCCCCTCCCCCATTTCTGAAGAAGTGTCTAGGCCCGAAACATCAGCCTTCCTGCTCCTCTAATGCTGCTTGGCCTGCTGTGTTCATCCAGCTCCGCACCTTGTTATATCAGTAATGAAGAGGAATTTCTTCTCTGAGGGTAATGAATCTGTGGACTATTGAGGCTGGGTCATTAAATATGTTCAAGTCTGAGATAGACAGATTTTTAATCAGTCAGGGAATTAAGGTGGGAGAGTTGAGGAATATCTGATCAGCCATGCTCTCACTGAATGACAGAGTAGACTTGATAGGCTGAATGGTCTTCTTTTGCTCCTACAGCTTATAATCTTTCGTTAAGACAATGACTAGTTGAGCCGGAATGTACCAAGCAGCACTTCAAATGATGACTCATAATGATGGGATAGTGTAGGGGGAGGGGCTTAGATTAGTTCACAGGTCGATGCAACATTGAGGGCCGAAGGGCCTGTTCTGCGCTGTATTCTATATTCTATGTTCTATGTTCTATGTAAAGCCTTTTGTGGTGGAGACATCGGCATCGGTGCAGCAGCAAGAGTGAGCCATTGATGGAATGGCAGCAGCCTCCCGGTAGTCTGATGTGACAGCAGCAGTGGCAGCATGCTCACGGCTCCTCCCATCAACCAGGGCACCGGCGGCAGTGGCAGCAAAACTCCTCCCAAATATCAGAGGCAGAGGCATTGGAATTGGCTGTGTGTTCGCAACTCCTCCTGGCAACTGGCATGGCAGCACGGTGGCAATAAAACTGCTCCCAACAATTGGAAGCAGCATCAGTGGCAAAGCTCCTCCTGGCAATCAGAAGTGGGAAGGCAGCAAAAGACTAAGCTGCATCTAGGCCCAGATGCCTGCATCAGAACCCGAGTGTTCCATTCACCTTTATTAAGATGGGATTTTAAGATCTGGACATTTTTCTTACTTTTAGATCTGGACATTTTCCTTTCCTTTTGGCTCTGTTCCTTTTATTTCTGTTGTGTTTTTTTTTATTTTACATTTTGTATCCAAGAAGGTGCCAGAGAATGGCAATTCTGCACAATTTTCACTGTATTCCTATACTCAAGTATACATGACAATAAAATCTAATTTTAATTCTTTAATAGCTCTTTGAAAGATGGTGCATCTGACACTGCAGTAGTTTCTCAGCAATGCACCACTGCATCAGCTTGCATTATGTCACCAAAGTGAGGCATGAACCCAACCTACACTTGCCTCAAATGCACTCCTCTTTTTTTGCAAAAATCTCTGATTTTCTATCCACCAAATATATATGTCTGGGAAAAGGACAAGAGAATGGAACTGAACTGATTGTTTTCTCAGAATGAATACAGATGTAATAAGCCAAATGATCTTCCATGGTACTGCAAAATTCTATACTTATGAATATATACAGGACACCTAAACTAAGATGAGACCTACTCCATAAAACAGACAAGGTAATAGGCCAAGATAATAAAATGTGAGGCTGGATGAACACAGCAGGCCAAGCAGCATCTCAGGAGCACAAAAGCTGACGTTTCGGGCCTAGACCCTTCATCAGAGAGGGGGATGGGGGGAGGGAACTGGAATAAATAGGGAGAGAGGGGGAGGCGGACCGAAGATGGAGAGTAAAGAAGATAGGTGGAGAGGGTGTAGGTGGGGAGGTAGGGAGGGGATAGGTCAGTCCAGGGAAGACGGACAGGTCAAGGAGGTGGGATGAGGTTAGTAGGTAGCTGGGGGTGCGGCTTGGGGTGGGAGGAAGGGATGGGTGGGAGGAAGAACAGGTTAGGGAGGCAGAGACAGGTTGGACTGGTTTGGGGATGCAGTGGGTGGAGGGGAAGAGCTGGGCTGGTTGTGTGGTGCAGTGGGGGGAGGGGACGAACAGGGCTGGTTTAGGGATGCGGTGGGGGAAGGTGAGATTTTGAAGCTCGAGAAGTCCACATTGATACCATTGGGCTGCAGGGTTCCCAAGCGGAATATGAGTTGCTGTTCCTGCAACCTTCGGGTGGCACTGCCACAATGATGCCACCCGAAGGTTGCAGGAACAGCAACTCATATTCCGCCTGGGAACCCTGCAGCCATATGGTATCAATGTGGACTTCACCAGTTTCAAAATCTCCCCTTCCCCCACCGCATCCCTAAACCAGCCCAGTTCATCCCCTCCCCCCACTGCACCACACAACCAGCCCAGCTCTTCCCCCCCACCCACTGCATCCCAAAACCAGTCCAACCTGTCTCTGCCTCCCTAACCGGTTCTTCCTCTCACCCATCCCTTCCTCCCACCCCAAGCCGCACCCCCAGCTACCTACTAACCTCATCCCACCTCCTTGACCTGTCCGTCTTCCCTGGACTGACCTATCCCCTCCCTACCTCCCCACCTACACCCTCTCCACCTATCTTCTTTACTCTCCATCTTCGGTCCGCCTCCCCCTCTCTCCCTATTTATTCCAGTTCCCTCCCCCCATCCCCCTCTCTGATGAAGGGTCTAGGCCCGAAACGTCAGCTTTTGTGCTCCTGAGATGCTGCTTGGCCTGCTGTGTTCATCCAGCCTCACATTTTATTATCTTGGAATCTCCAGCATCTGCAGTTCCCATTATCTCTAAGGTAATAGGCCAGTTTAGAGTTGACACTTTCAGCAGTTTTACAAAAACAGGTTCTTATCATAGGACTGAAACTTACCAAGTTTCATTTGATAGTCAAAAAATATGAAGACCAGTTCGGGGTAAACAAACTAATGGATTTCATACTGGCAATGAAAAAATACTGGAAGACTTAGGTGATAGCATCAAAGTTTAAAGAGCACAAAGTGTTTTTGAGTTGAAATTCCCTGAACGGGATCACAATGGATTTTTAGAAAGCTCTAGATAAACCTTCAAGTAATGCACTGATGTGTTAGGTTAATGAAATAATTTGCAATTTAGATAACTGGGTTAAAATGAGCTTGCAAATATGAACTTTGAACGTAGCTGATGTTTTCATGATTGCCTGGAAAGTTTGGGCAACAGAGGATGGTCTCCTCCAAACTTATAATTGCGAGCAATACATAGATATTTTCTGCAAAAGCAAACTATATATTCTCAGTATGCCAGAGAATGGAACAGACGTGACAAATTTTCAAAAGAGGTTTCAAAAATTAAACTGTCATGCTAGGGAACATATGATTCACTTTAATGTAGTTAGACACCAATAAATGGCATATAATGAATTTAATAAATTCAGTTAGACTGCAACAATTATCCTAATCATGTCTAATGCATAACATCTAAAATATAAATAAATGCTGAATACCTCCTTTCCATAAAAGCAGTGTAGAGAACAGTTCATAGGAATGTAATAAAGAAGGTTTTGTACTGAAGAACATAGATGATGCAGAGTCTCACAGCAGAGTTAATTTTCATTGAGAGGTAAACCAGTCAGGATATTTAAACTGAATTCAGGTAAAGGATATTGTTTTGTTAGCAGGTTGACGACAGGCATAGCACTTCAGGAATACAACATTAATCTTACCAGATGTGCATAAAATTACTAATTTACACTGTCAATTTAAAACAGAATAGGCCTTTAACAGTTTGAATTTGTCATTTTCAGAGGCTATCAAACACTCAGTACAAGAAAATACATTGTGCCATCTTTTTAAAATAACTATTGCCCTTTTACAACTTAATACAGCACAATCATTAAATGTATATTTACATTTTCTTTCGTGATAACCTACACCTTTTCTGCAACTTTTATCTCAGCACTTTTGTCCTTTTTTGTCCTTTCATTTTGATAACATTTTCAACTACCATCTTCAGCTTCTACTACTGCAACTGTTTGGAGCACCCACCCTTTCAGAATGAGGGCATTGTCGACCCACCCATGGTCGCCTTGAGAAGACGGTGGTTTAATACAACTGAAAAGTTTGCCAGATCACTTCAGGGTACAGTTAAGAGCCAATGACAATAGATGTGAAGCTAGAAAAGCACAGCAGGTCAGACAGCATCCAAGGAGCAGGAAATTCAACACTTGGCCAAAACCCTTCCCCTGGACTGGGGAGGCAAAGAAGAGCCCCAGAAATGAATAGAGGGAGGGCGGTGGGGCAGGTGGAAGGGGAGGAGAGATGGAGTTAGGTAGATGCAGGTTTGAGTTATTGTAATTGGTTTGTGGAAAGGGTGAAGTGGATAGGTGAGTAGGAAGATGTACAGGTTGCGTCAGGTTGTGGGGGGGTGGGGGAGGGGTTGGACATGGGATAAGGCTGGGGGCAGACAGATTTTGAAGCTGAAGTCAACGTTAAGGCCATTGGGCAGTAAACTTCCAAGACTAAGTATCAGGTGTTCGTCTCCCGGTTTACGTTTGGCCTCACTCTGACAGTGGAGGAGGCCAAACAGAACATGTCACCAGGGGAATGGGGGGAGGAATTAAAATGGATGGTAACCAGAAATCAGGCTGGTTGTTGCATGTGGAACGCAGGCGCTCTGCGAACTGGTCTGAGTCTGCGTTTGATCTCCCCGATATAGAGGAGTCCACATCCAGAGCAACAGATGCAATAGATATGGTTGGATGAAATGCAGGTGAATCTGTGCCAGATCGTGGTTCAGGGAGCACCTGTGCTCCAATGACTCTGGCTTGCAGCATCTGCAGTCCTTTTTGTCGCTTAAGAACCAATTACACTGATGTTGGACTGGAATCATACATAAATCAGACCAGGTAAGAATGCAGCCTTCCTCTCCTAAATAACATTCATAATTCAACTAGATTTTTAGACAATAAATCGTGAGGCTGGATGAACACTGCAGGCCAAGCAGCATCTCAGGAGCACAAAAGCTGCTGCTTGGCCTGCTGTGTTCATCCAGCCTCACATTTTATTATCTTGGATTCTCCAGCATCTGCAGTTCCCATTATCTCTGATAGATTTTTAGACAAACAGCCTCAAGATCACTTTTACTGTTCCTTGCTTCAATTTTTAATTTCTAGATTTAAAACATAAGCAGAATTCAAATTTCTCCACTTGTCACTTGAAATTTCAACACACATTCACTAAGTAACAGGTCCAGTAACACAAGCACTTGTACTAATTTAAATCTTCCTCCATTTCTCTCTCCACAAAGACACTGGCATAATTTTGATTCAGGGTAAGTCGGCCCTGTTAGAGTAACCTTCCTTCTTTCCATGCCCCACCTCAGTGTTCCTAACATGTTAGCTCTTACTGCTCCAATAACCCTGTGGCTATGTAGGTCATCTTCATAACCTCACTCTCCTTCCAGAAGATGGCACATAAATTAATCAGAAGGTATTTTTTGTGATTTCATTGTGTCCCTCCATGTCATTGACTATGACATTTCCGCCTTTTACCTTCACTCAGACACAAATAGGCAAGAAATATTTGAGTCTTACGCCCACAACTTCAAAGGCACCATTGCCTCAAATTATAGACCTCCAGAACTACAACCATATAGTTTATATGCTTCTCACCCATGAGGAAACACACTGTTCAGGAACATCCTTCTCTCTGTTTCTGACCATCTCATACTTAAGCAATACTTAGGACCTCTACCACTTAGATGGACAAAGATAGCAGGTACGTAGAGAAGCCACCAACCGTTACTTGTTGTCCAAGACATAACCTGTCCTGACTTGGAACTATATCATTGTTGCTTCACTGTTTTTGAGTCAAAATCCCAGGATTCTGTCTCACACAAACCTGAGAGTGAACCTATATCTCAAGGGCTACAGAGATTGAAGAAGTCAGCTCACCACCGTCTTCTCCTATGACAAGCAGTTGATGTTGGTCTAGCCAGTGACACCCACATCCCATGAACAAATAAAAAAGATGCCTGGGGGACAAGTGTGACCTGAGAGGTTTAGCTACTTCTGTCCACATTATCCATGCATCTCAAACTGTCTAGTTCTGCACAATTTGGAAATGTTTGATTCAGACATCTCTTGTGATTCTGCACATTACTCACATATCACAAGAGCTCAGCAACGGCTTACATTCCTTCATCTGTGTAACTTAAATTAAATGCTCATGTTAACCTGAATCCACATTCACCCCAGTCTCTTAAGCATCAAGTCCCATTTGCTTCACACATGGATCAAAACAGTGAAATCTCTCATCGCAACAGACAACCTCCGCATTTCCAGTTCCTTAGTCATACAAAACTTGAATTCTGTTGAAATCAGGGACATGTTGCCAAAGCTTTTCATCTTGTACTCATCACAACAAATGGAAGAATGCCAAATTACAACAACTTGTATGACAAGGGAAAAGGGTTCTGTACGTTTGGCACCCTAACTGGCTGAAGCATCATCACAGAGAAAGCAACAGGGAATTAAACATTCCCCTGGTCCTTCATTGTTTTCAAGCACTGCAACACTTCAACATATTCCTTATACATGTTGATAACAGGTCTCTTGATATGAATGTAAATCACTTCTAACAAGCATAAAGTAGACATGTTGTGAGGTCAAGTTGATCGTAAATTTATTGTTAAAATAGCTATTAGTGCAGTCAGGATTGTTCATAAACTGTTGTCCAATTGTGGAATCACATTTATCAGTGGATGTTTTGCTTTGTGTTTTTCAAGATCTCTTTTCTCCTGTAGTACAAAAGTCGCAATTGTTTGAAATTTGGCATTAAGACCATAATATGTAACAGAATCCCATTAAATCTACTCCGCCATCCAATGAGATTACTTATGGCTGGTCTGAAAATCCTCAACTCACTCTCCTGTCCTATCCACATAATCTTTAATTATTAGAGGTCTGTCTATCACAACATTTAATGTATTTAATGACCGAATCTCAAAAGCCCCCTGTGGTAAAGAATTCTATTGACCAACAAGCCTGACAGAAAAGAATTCCATCTTAAATTGAGGACTCCTTATTCTAATATTATACCCTCTGGCTATAGACTCTCCCACAAGGGGAAACAAACTCTGTGCATCCACCCTGTTAAATCCTCTAAGAATCTTGTATGTTTCAATAAGGCTACCTCTCCTTCCCCTAAATACTACTCAACCTCTCCTCCTAAGAAAATCTCTGTATCCTGGACCAGCCTAGTGTACCTTCTTTGTACTCCCTCCAAAGCCAGTAAATCTTTCCTTCGTCAAGAGGACGAAAACTGTTCATCATATTCCAACTGTGATCTGATCAGTGCCTTGTATACTTTGAAAAAGGCTTTCTTATTTTTCTACCCCATTCCCTTTGAAATAAATACCAGCATTCCACTTGTTTTCTCTATTACCTGCTGAACTTATATGCTACCTTTATGTGATTCACAACCAAATCCATCTTGTATTACAGCTTTCTGTAGTCTCTCTCCATTTAAATAATATTCATGTTTTCTGTTCTTCCTGGCATAGTGCATTTTCCCACGATATGTTCGATTTGCCAAGTTGTTGCCCACTCACTTAATTGGTCTCTCTCCCTCTACAGACTCCATGTGTCATCCTCACTACTTGCCGCTCCACCTGTTTTTTGCTTTTGCTCTGACCATGCATGATAAAAACCTTCAGCAACATGCCTCTTTTTTCAGCAATAAAACTACCTTCTTAAAATCTCTCACCTTCATTTTTTTTAAAGATTAGATTCCCTACAGTGTGGAAACAGGCTGTTCAACCCAACAAGTCCACACCGCCCCCTTGCAGCATCCCACCCAGACCTGTCCCCCAATAACCCACACACCCTTGAACACTACGGGCAATTTAGCATGGCCAATCCACCTAACCTGCACATCTTTGGACTGTGGGAGGAAACCCACGCAGACATGGGGAGAATGTGCAAACTCCACACAGACAGTCGCCTGAGGTTGGAATCGAACCCGGGTCCCTGGCGCTGTGAGGCTGCAGTGCTAACCACTGAGCCACCATGCTGCCCCCAATTTGATTGGTGCAAACAAATAACGCAGGTTACTTGGCAGAAGACAGAGTTCATTAATAGACTGTCAGGAGTTTAGTGAGCAATTTAAATTTAAAATTCAAAATTTTTTAAAAATCACAACAGAATATACAAATTTTGCAGCAAATCAAGAAACATGCAGCTCACAGTTTCTTCCTTATTATAAATTTCTTACATATCTACCTGATCCTTGCTATGCAATTTAAAGTGCACCACAACAATGTCAATGTCACGTGGAGCACTATTCTCACCAGTTTATAGCAGCAGCACCCCTGTGACGTGGAAGCAGTGACGGATGGTAGATTATTGATCCATGCCTTGGGTGATTAATAACATCCATAGGAATGAACTGGCTGCAGAACGGGAGCACATTTAGTTCTGCTCCAACTGATTTATATGCCTCAACAACATCTGCAATAGGTTTTCCCTTCAGCCTCCACTTGGGAAACTTAAATACTGGTGTCCCATCCTTCTCTGCTGCAACAGCTGAGGAGAAAAATAAAAATGACAATAAAAATTAGCTTACAATATATTTACCACAATGATATTTTTCACCCTCAAAATGAATTTCCCCCCCAAAAAACAAAGTCAATTTGTCTTTCATAGATTCTAAAATGCCATTTGGTGTGACTGGAAGAGGATAAACTAATATTCGATACCTATAACATCGTTGCTGGCCAATGTTTCCTGACACTGGTGAAAAGTACAAAGGCCAGATTCACAGCTTAGTTCACAATGAATTTACTGGCAGATCAATGATGATAAACAATGATATTTTTATTTATCCAATTATGAAACCAGAAACAACCTGCTGTTGGTTTAATTAGAAGTGTAATTAAGGATAAAACTGAATCAATCTACAGCCACTATTCTCCTGCTCTTCCAGTGATGTCTCACTTTATTGCAATCGGCGATCAAATAGAAGAATGGTAACTGCAGATGCTGGAACATAAAACTGTACAGCCCGGGAACAGAACACTGAAATAAAAAACAAAGCTCTGGGAAACTCCACAGGTTAACTGTTTCTGTGGAGAGAGAAGCAGAGTTAATGTTCTGAGTCTGATATTACTCTTCTTCTGCCGCGTTCTCCAGTACAATATTTTATAAAATGGATTATCTAAAAAATCAAATTATTTTTCTATGCAAAACATTTCATTTGCCTTTTGCCCAATGACTTTTTCTATAAACACTACAGTCAGTAAATTCCTACTATCCATTTTCTCTATATTAAACCTGACAGCTACAACCAGTTCAGATTTTAGTCTCCAGGCTTGAAACAAAGACTGCTGCCCTGAGGGCCTCATCACTATCCAAAAATCATCCAACTTACAGTCAGCCACAAATCTGTTTCAGGCCTAACAAAAGAAGTGCCGAATTTCTAAAAAAGTGAATGCTATTCCTGAACTCACCATCGAAGTCCCTCCTGCCTCCATTAAGAGCGAGAGTCAAGGCCCTTCCTGTTTTAATTTGATGGGGCTCTCCTGCCCTGACTTGGGCATCAATCAAGGATACCACCACCCCACACACACAGTCTATGCAGGCAGTCATAGCCTCTCCCACTCTCAGCTAAGCCACAAGAGCTGGAATCCTGAACAATCAATCACTTCCCTGTGCAGAGTCCTGAAGAAGGGTACCGACCCGAAATGTTCCTGCTCTTCTGATGCTGCCTGGTCTACTGTGTTCCTCCAGATCCACACTGTGTTAACTGTGCAGAGTTTGTTGGGCCAATCTCAGAACTTGTCCCAGGATTAATCTGTGTTCAGCCACCTCTGCCTAGACGAGGGTCTGAAACTGTAACCTTTTAGCTCTGTATCCCATTGTATGATAACTGTGTCTCAGTCACTGTGGAATGGGTGATAGGAGAACAGGAATCCAGCAACAAAATTCTAGTTATAAACTGCAAATAATATATTGCCTTGGATTGAAAGCCTTCATATATCCCATGCCATCTTTGTAGCAACTCAAAGGTGACAGAATAATATCAGGATTTTTCCTTGTAATATTTAAGTGTTTTATTTTTATCTCCACACAACCTACTGGAAGTTAAAAGGATATGTTAAAAGGATACTTTGTCAAGCTTATCTAATGTACTGATTTAGTTGTTTGCCCAGGCTTTCAATTCATAAAGGGGAGTCCACGTAAAGTATGCTGCAGTTTTTGATGAAAAATTCATTGAAAAAATAAATACTCAGACCAAGGAAGAGGTAGGTAACGATATTAAACAATCTTTATAACAATTGTCAAGTGACAAATGAGAAAGTTAAAAAAAATCAAGCAAATCAAAAACAACACATTATTACATCAAGCTCCAAGCAAATGTGACACTCCATGCAGAATCTATTTCTGATTATCTTCCATTGCATTCTATTATTAGATGTAACTATTTTAGAACAGAAACTATCAAAATACCTGTCCAGAAGCTTCATGTAAAATCAACACACGTTCTGATGGCTGTGACTTTGCTCAACTAAACTACTTCCAATCCGGTCACAGTGGGGCTAATATGAGAGCTTCACTCCACAAATCCCAATGTAGCCGATTGCTAACTTGTAATACTCAACATGAAGATCACCAGCACTAGCATCCCTCACTCAGAAGGGTGTATGAACCACTGGTTTCAGGCTATGCACAGAAAAATAAAGATCCATTTAAGAAATATTTAACTTTGATATCAAGAATTCAGACTCTGCTCAGTGAATACGATAGCTTGTCTCTTTCCTTATTTACAGAACTTTCTTGTGTTGTGGATTTTCTTTATGCCTACAATAAACACGCAAAAATGTTTATAGAATATTCTTACTCAACAGTAACAAGAAATTTTCCCACAAAATTATTAATCATGAACATCTCTACTACTGAATATTTAATCCACATTAAAAACCAACATTACATGCCACGTTCCACTGATAACGAGCTGATTAGTTGTTGAAGTAAACTTGCTGGCAATTGCAGCATACTTTACATGGACTCCCGTTTATGAATTGAAAGCCTGGGCAAACAACCAAATCAAGACATTGGATAAGCTTGACAAAGTATCTTTTTAACATATCCTCTTAACTTGCAGTTCAAGAAGTGACAGTTCCTTTAGGAATTAAGGTAGAGTCACAATAGCTGTGGCAGATGGTGAGTAAATTAAAAGACTCCCTAGGCATTATCAACTTGAGCCCCAAGTTCAAATATCTCAGCCTATACAAATTGTAATGTAGAAAGCCTAGAAATTTACTTCAAGCTGCAAGTAAAATTCAGTATAAATAATGGCAGTCACTTGGTTTAAACGTAAGCTGCTCTCTGATAATGGAAGTTATTACTTCAAATATTTCTGCTTACAATAATTAATACAATTATTTAATGCAGCAAGGTGTCACAAACATGATAGGCAAACATATAAATAGTACAAGGTTAATTAAAGGCCACAAAGCTGAAAGCGATAAGCAGTGGAAGGATTTAGATAAGTGAATTAACTAGGCATGTCGCAAATGAAACAAAGTAGGTTCTGTATAGTCATACTTAGAATCATACAGCATGGAAGCAGACTCTTCAGTCCAACTTCTGCACCAACCAGATATCCCAATCTGATGTAGTCTCATTTACCACCATTCAGTCCATAGCCTTGTAAATCCTTCCCATTTGCATACCCATTTGGATGCCTTCTGTATGTTGTAATTGTACCCCCCGCATCACTTCCTCTGCATAGGGAAGAAGAACGGGAATCATGATATGAATGAAAATTATACAATGTATGAGGAAAATGAGGTGATACGGAGGTCCTAACTGACTCCAAATTGGAGCTATGAGCAGTGATGACAACAATGAGACGTTTGAATGCACCGAAAGATCAATCTTTAGTCAAAATACCGATGTAATCCTGTTATTTTATAGAACATCAGTCTAATCACATTCAGAATAACGTGTACAGCTCTGGACATCAGTGTGCAAAGGAATATTGGTACAGTCCTGAACTATTAAACTGAGAAAAAAAGAAATTAGGTCATGAAGACTGAATATGTAAATTATGTAGATCGTAACTGAAAGAGGAGAGATTGAGAAGTAATATAGTCTCTGAGCAAGACCTTTCTGTTAACTTCAGCTGCACAACCCACGATCTGTGTTCATGTCATTCTGGCTTGAAGAATCCCCAGACTTTACTGCTCACCACCGTCAGCGTGTCTGCGGTCTAAGTTCTAGTATTCCTTTCAAATCCTCTTCACCTCTCAACCTGCCTTTGCTCCTTCAAACTAACTTCATTGCCCAAATATTTGGCCATTTATCTGCAGGTAGCTCAGTGTCTAATTTTGCTTAGAAAAGCTCAAATCATGTACTTTAGGGTAGTTATCACATGGGAGGTAAGTTTTAGTTATAAATTGTCTTTTTGGATTTTATAAAGGGTAGATTACATATGCAATGTCAAATGTTTTGTTTTAGTTTTCTGGATAGGAGTAAAACAGCACAGCCTACAATGGAAGGAGATTATTTTGAAGAAAATAAGCGTCAATTGCCACAGTACACTGACGACAGTACTCACCCAGGGGATCAGCCTTCCCATCCCGGTCAGGGACTGTGAACACTCCGACAACCTTGTGTCCTTGTTTCTGCAGGTTAGTGTAAACCTCTTGCCCAAACAGGCTCTGACCTATTAAAGCCACATTTAGCTTGCTCTGGTAACAGCTCTGTTCAAAAAGAACAGTAACCAGATTAAAGTACAGTGAAGCTAAAGTATGATAGAGGAAGCATGATAGGGTGTAAGGAGAGACAGGATCGCGGAGGTCGAAAGTGGCGGAATCGAGGAGGTGGTGGGATCAAGAGGTATCAAGAAGGTCGGGGGATCTGAGGATGTTGAGGGAATTCAAGGAGGTCAGGGAGCATCGAGGTGGTAGGGAGTACTGAGGAGGTCGAGTGGGAATCAAGGGGAAGGTTGGGGTGGTTGAAGATGTCGATGCATCGAGGAGACATGAAACGGCATCAAGGAGGTCCCACCAAGTGACCAGGGAGGTTGAAGGGAGAAGGCTGAGATAGCGTTAAAATAGAGCAGTAACTGGAGAGATCTCAGCTGGGGAGATCGAGGGGACAAGACAACAAAATGTGAGGCTGGATGAACACAGCAGGCCAAACAGCATCTCAGGAGCACCGAGGGGACACTCTGGAGGGAGATGGACGGGTTTACGAGGAGATGGGAGTTTGGGCGATGGGTTCAGATCGGGCCACGTCTCCTTCACAAACTCCCGCAGCTGCTGCAACGTGTCCACCCAGGAGCAGCTGGAGCAGCCCGGCTGGGGGTGGGTGGGGGGGGGGGGGCGGGGGAGATTGGGAGAAGGGCTGGGGGAACCGGTGGACAGACACCCTGGGGTGTGGGTGCTTTCCGGGGGGGGTGAGGGAAGTGTGGCCGGGGGCTGGGGAGTGGGACCCAGGGGGAAAGAGGACCAGGGTTGCGTCTTTGCTACTCCCCGATTCCTCCATCCTCACCGCCGCGGTGGAGAATCTCCTAACGGCCCGGCCGGCTGCCCACAACATGACGCCAGGGAGAGGGTCCCAACGGATCTGGAGTCGAATCCGAAGCGAACTGACCACCACCTGCCGCGCGTCCCCGACACTGACAGGGCTGACGCGAAACCGAGCCGCTTACGTTGCCCGCGCGTCCCCGACACTGACAGGGCTGACGCGAAACCGAGCCGCTTACGTTGCCCGCGCGTCCCCGACACTGACAGGGCTGACGCGAAACCGAGCCGCTTACGTTGCCCGCGCGCCCTTGCACCAGACGCTACATGCGTACGCGGTCCCACCTGAGCGGACAGCCCATCATCAGCTGGTCACCACGGAGACAAGGCCCCGCCCCCACGTCGTGTGGGTAGCGGTGTAGGGACCCCGAATGGACATGCGCATTGGCAGCTGAGGACAGACCAGAAGCAGAGACAACTTGAACTGCCGATGCTGGAGAATCCGAGATAACAAAGTGTGGAGCTGGATGAACACAGCAGGTCAACACGCCTCCTTGACCTATCCCCTCCCTACCTGCCCACCTATACTCTCCTTTCCACCTATCTTCTCCCCTATCCATGTGCGGTTCGCCTCTCCCTCTCTCCCTATTTATTTCAGAACCCTCACCCCATCCCCCTCTCTGATGAAGGGTCTAGTACCGAAACATCAGCTTTTGTGCTCCTGAGATGCTGCTTAGACTGCTGTGTTCATCCAGCTTCACACTTTGTTATCACAGAGCAGAAGCAGGCGGAGTTGTCCTAGTGACACCAGCTGATCACTCATCAATCATTGCGTTTTTGCTCAGGGAACGATAGTGTCTCCAAGGGTGCATATCCTTCCTAGGTCTTGGAGTGTTAGGGTACAATTTCAACATTTGCAAATGAAAGACAACTTAGAAGCTTTATAAACTGTTGAGCGGAAGATGCAAAGCTTCAAAACGACAGAGACAGAAACAAAAACAAATTGCAGCAAGTAAAAAATCAGCAGGCTTGGCAGTGTCTGTAGCGGGAAAGCAGCGTTAACGTTTCAGGTCGAGTGACCCTTCTGTGCAGCAGGGGAATGAACAGGCAAAACGGTGGATTACATTTAACGTGGTGAATTGTGAAGTGGTTAATTCTGCTAAAAGGCTGGCATCAAGGCAACAAAACAAGTGGTAAAACTCTAAAGGGAGTACAGAAGCTCGGAAATAGAACATAGAACAGTACAGCACAGAACAGGCCCTTCAGCCCACGATGTTGTGCCGACCATTGAACCTCATGTATGCACCCTCAAATTTCTGTGACCATATGCATGTCCAGCAGTCTCTTAAATGTCCCCAATGACCTTGCTTCCAAAACTGCTGCTGGCAACGCATTCCAAGCTCTCACAACTCTCTGTGTAAAGAACCCGCCTCTGACATCCCCTCTATACTTTCCTCCAACCAGCTTAAAACTATGACCCCTCGTGTTAGCATTTTCTGCCCTGGGAAATAGTCTCTGGCTATCAACTCTATCTATGCCTCTCATTATCTTGTATACCTCAATTAGGTCCCCTCTCCTCCTCCTTTTCTCCAATGAAAAAAGTCTGAGCTCAGTCAACCTCTCTTCATAAGATAAGCGCTCCACTCCAGGCAGCATCCTGGTAAACCTCCTCTGAACCCTCTCCAAAGCATCCACATCTTTCCTATAATAGGGCGACCAGAACTGGATGCAGTATTCCAAGTGTGGTCTAACCAAAGTTTTATAGAGCTGCAACAAGATCTCACGACTCAAACTCAATCCCCCTGTTAATGAAAGCCGAAACACCATATGCTTTCTTAACAACCCTGTCCACTTGGGTGGCCATTTTAAGGGATCTATGTATCTGCACACCAAAATCCCTCTGTTCCTCCACACTGCCAAGAATCCTATCCTTAATCCTGTACTCAGCTTTCAAATTTGACCTTCCAAAATGCATCACCTCGCATTTATCCAGGTTGAACTCCATCTGCCACCTCTCAGCCCATCTCTGCATCCTGTCAATGTCCCGCTGCAAATCTGTGTTTTATACACTCAGATCTTTGAAGCTTGAGAGGGAGGTTAATAAATTGAGCGTCACTGACTTTGAGATTACAAAGTGTGGAGCTGGATGGACACAGCAGGCCAAGCAGTATCTTAGAGCACAAAAGCTCCTCACTGACATTGACTTTGAGTTCCACCAGGGCTGCTCTACTGCTGACCTCATTAGAATGTTGGTTCAAAATTGGGCAAAAGTACTAAATTCCACAGGTGAGATTAAATTGATTCCCTTTCACATCAAAGTAGCTATTGACCAAGTGTGATATTAGGACTGTGAGCAAGACTTGTATCAATGGCAACCATGGGAAAAATCTCACTGATGGGAGTCATACATAACACAAAGATATTTGTTGTCATTGGAGATCAGCCATTTCAGCTATCAGACATCTCTGTAGGAATTCTTCAGGGTAAGGACCTAGGCCTAACCATCATCAGCTGCTGCATCAGTGATCTTCCCTCTATCATAAGGTCAGAAATTGACATGTTTGCTGATAATTATGCAATGTTCAGCTCCATTCACAACTCCAAAGATTACTGAAACAGTCCATGTACAAATCCATGAGACCTGGGTAATGTTCAGTTATAGACTGACAAGTGGCAAGTAACATTCTTGTCATTGCAAAGGCCAGGCAATGACCATTTCCAGCCAGAGAATTTAATCATCACCTCATAACAGTAAGAGGCATTACCAAACCTGTGTGATGAACTAGGTTAGCCATAGGAATAGTTAGGAATGCTGCAATGAGTAACTCATCTTCTGACTCCCCACAGTCTGTACAAGGCACAAGTGAGGAGTGTAATGGAATGGATTAGTGGAGCTCTAACCACACAAATGAAGCTTGACTCCATACAGGGCAAAGCACATCAGTGTCACCATACCTATGAGCATTTATTCCCTCAACCAACAATGCACAGTAGCAGCAGCAGGTACCATGTACAGGATGCATGACAGAAATTTGCCAAGGCACCTTCCAAAACTGCAACTGCTACCATCTAGAAAGACAAGAGTAGCAAGTACACAAATGCCACTACTTGCAAGTTCCCTTAAAGCCAATCACCATCCTGAACTAGAAATATATCCAGCAGTAGTTAGCACTGCTGCCTCACAGTGCCAGGCACCAGATTCAATTCCACCCTTGCGCAACTGGCCGTGTAGAATTTGCACATTCTCCCAGTGTCTGTGTGGGTTTCTTCCAGGTGGTACGGTTTCTTCCCACAGTCCAAAGATGTGCAGGTTCAGTGGATTGGCCTTGGTAAATTTCCCATGTTGTCCAGGGATGTGCAGGCAATGTGGATTAAACATGGGAAATGTAGAGTTACAGGGATAGGGTAGGGGGTTGGGTCTGGTTGGGATGCTGTTTGGAGGGTTGGTGTGGACTCAATGGGCCAAATGATCTGCTTCCGCACTTTAAGGATTCTATAATCATTGTTCCTTCATTGTCATTGGGTCAAATTTCTGAAACTTCCTCCCAAACAGCACTATACATTGGTGTACCAACACATTGGTATACCTACACCAGTTGTGGTGAGGTTTAAAAGGCAGCTCATGATCACCTTCTGAAAGAAAATTAGGAATGGACAATAAATACTGGCCCAGCCAGTGAAGCCCACATCCCCTGAATTAATTGACTTCATTGACAGGGATATCGAAAATGAAAACGAAGGAGTTATGCTAACCTGTTTAGAACATTGCTACAGTCTCAACCAAACTTGTAATCCAATTCTGGGTGCCATACTTTAGGAAGGATGTGAAAAAAGTGAGTGTATGGGAAAAATTCATGAGAATGATTTCAGGAATGAGGAATCTTTGTTTTGTATATAAATTGAAAAAAATTGGGGCTTCTTGTGTAAGGTGGTTCACTTGGGATTTCATAGAGGTATTCAAGATGTGAGATTTCTAGATAGACTGGACAGGCGATAAACTATTTGCAATGATGGAAAGAATGAGAGGTAATTGACAAAGGAAGCAACAATGACATGAGGAAAGACTTTTTAAAGCAGCAAGTGGTTTGTTTCTGAAAAGTACTGCCTGACACAGTGATGCAATTAGGCTCAATCAAAGCATTCAAGTTTGGAAGGCAAGAATGTACAGGGTGACACCAGGGAGTGGCACTGGGTGAATTATTTCCTTGGAGAGCTGGTGCAGACGGGACGGGCTGAATGTGTCTCCTGTGTTGTGATTCTGTGCATGTTATTTGCTCAAATTTTGGAACTTGAACCTCAATCTCAGCGCTGAGAAGGCTACCACTGAATTAAACAGGTACCACAAATATGCTGGAAAATTGAATTCTGAAGAACAGCTAATAACATGTGAACAGATTTACTGGAACAGGAAGAGCATCCAGACCGTAAAGGCTATATTTCCATTTGCTTGCAATTTAATTTTCAAGCCCCTGGATGGGATGTATTCCAGGTTATAAGATTTTGATATTATTTAGCTAAGGATGAGATATCAGAGGGCTACAAATTTTACAAACTGTTTAAAAAAAAAGAGAGAGGGAACAGAAGTAATAGGAACTGCAGATGCTGGGGAATCCGAGATAACAAAGTGTGGTGCTGGATGAACACAGCAGGCCAAGCAGCATCTTAGGAGCAGAAAAGCTGACGTTTTGGGCCTAGACCCTCAGGGGACAACCAACCACAGACCATTCAGCGTAATGACTGTAGTGGGAAAAATTATATATTCAATAATGTGGGACAAAATGAATTGATATTTAAACAGCTGTGGGTTAGTAAATGAAAGCAAGCGTACATTTAAGGTAAATTGTGCTTGATTAACTTGACTGAGTTCATTGATGAAGGACACAATGGATGGTGAGTCTAGAGAGGAGTATGTAGATACTCTAGGGCACATTGATATAAAAAGGGAGAAGGTGTTGGCTGTTTTGAAAAGCATTGACATTAACAAGTCCCCAGGACTTGATGGTACCTATCCCAGACCACTGCAGGAGGTGAGGAATGAAATTGCAGGGCCTTGTATGAAATCTTCGTACCTTCTTTAGTCATAGGAGAGGTTCCACAGAACAGGGGAATACGCAACATTGATCCTTTGATTAAGAAGGGCAACAGGTGTAATCAGCATACCACAGCCTAATGAGCTTTATGTTAGTGGTAGTGAAATTATTGGAGAAGATTCTTAGGGACAGAATTTACTCACATTCGGAAAAATAAGGACTTATTAGTGACAAGTAGCCATGGCATTGTGTCTCACAAGGTCATGTCTCACAAATGTGATTGAGGTTTTTGAGTAAGTGGCAAAGATAATTGATGACGTCAGGGCAGTTGCCTTTGTGTACATGAATTTTAACAAGGCCTTTGAGAAAGTCCTCATGGCTGGCTGATACAAAAGGTGAAATCACATGGGATCTGCAGTGAGCTGGTAACATTGATGCAGAAGTGGCTTTGTCATAGAAGCTAGAGAGTAACAGTAGAAGGGTGTTTTTTTGACTAGATATCTACGATCAGGAATAATTGCTGGCACCTCTGTTGCTTGTAATGTCTATAAATGACATGCAGGTGGTCTGATTAGTAAGTTTGCAAGTGACACAAAGATTGGGGGAGCTGCAGATAGTGAGGAGGATTGCCAGAGGATACAGCTAGATCTAGATAGGCTGGAGATCTAGGCAGAGAAATGGCAGGTGGAATTTAATCCAGACAATGTCATTTACTAGGCAGGCATAGTTTTAAGGTAAATGGGGGAAAGTGTAAGGAAATGAGTGGCAACTTTTTTTACATAGAAGGTGGTAAGTGCCTAGAATGTGCTGCCAGAGAAGGTGGGAGAAGCAGGTACAAAAGTACCATACCAGGGGTGTTTTGACAGACACATGAATAGGTAGAGAATAGAGGAATACAGAGGCTAAATGTTTTTGGTTTAGAAAGGCATTATGTGTCGACATAGGCTTGGTAGGCCAAAGGGCCTTTTCCTGTGTTGTGCTTTTTTTGGCTGATTGAGGTACTGTAACTGATGTGTTTATGAACTTTCAAAAATGGCCACCATGAATGACCATGTAGCAGACTTGATGAAGGTTGCAGATCTGAAACATTTACCCTGTTTCTCCCTCCATGGTTGCTGTCAGACCTGTTGAATATTATTATAATATTTGGGTATTTTCAGTTTTATTTCAGATTTCTGGTATCTTTAGTATTTTAGTTTTGTACAGTTGCTCTTTTAAATATCTGTTAATGACCTGGATGAATGTTGGGAATCATTATAATGTTTGCAACTAACATGACACTCAGAAATGCAGAAAACAGTGTGGCGGATGGTGACAGACTACATTTCTCACAGACAAGTGTGTGGAGATTCATTTTGGTAGGATAAGGGTAGCAGTATATACTTAATGGTGCAACTTTAAAAGAGACTTTAAAGGAGCCTTGGGTGCATGGAGTCAAACCTTTGAAGATAGCAGAGAAAGCCGTTAATAGGAGCATTGTGTACAAGACAATGAATATTCAGCTTTCGGGTGGCAGCAGTTATGGCCTCATTGGACTGTTGCATTAATTTCTAAGTGCCATATTTTAAGAACAATGACTAAGTCCCGGAAAAGGTGCAGAAGAGATTTAATTTGAATGGCACCGTGGATCAGGAACATCTATGCAGACAGAGTAGTGAAGCTGTCGTGGTTGTTCTTCAGACCTGGAAGGCAAGAGTATATTGGTCTACTGTTTATTCTCTCATGGGACATGGGAATCTCTAGTTGGCCAACATTTATTGCCTGTCCCTAGTTGTACTTGAGAAGGTGGTGAGGTGTCTTGAACTGCTGCTGACCACATGATGTAGGTTGACCCCAATGCTCTTAGGGAGGGATTCCAGCAACACTGAAGTAAAGATGATATATTTCCAACGCAGGATGATGAATGATTTGAACGGGAACTTGCAGGTAGAGGTGTTCCAATGTATCTGCTGTCCTTGTCCTTCTAGATGGAAGCGGTTGTGGGTTTGTAAAGTGCTTTCCAAGGATCTTTGGTGAATTTCTACAGAGCATCTTGTAGTTTCTGCATACTACTGCACTAAGTGTTGGTGGTGGAGTGACTGAGCACGCTTGTGGATATGATGCCAATCAAGCGACTGCTTTGTCCTGGATGGTGTCAAGCTTCTTAAGTATTGATGGAATTGCATCCATCCAGGCAAGTGGGAAGTATTCCCTCACACTCCTGACCTGTGCCCTCTAGCTTTTCAGCAGACCTTTGTGAATCAGGAGTTGAATTTGTTATTGCAATACACCTAGCCTCCTACCTACTTTTGTAGCCACTGTATTTATGTGGTGAGTCCAGTTAAGCTTCTGGTCAATGATAACCCCAAGGATGTTGATGGTGGAGAATTCAGTGACAGTAACAACATTCAGTGTCATGGGATGGTGTTTAGATTATCTCTTATTAGAGATGGTTATTGCCTGACATTTGTGTGGTACGAATGTTACCTGCCACTTATCAGCCCAAGCCTGGCTATTGTCCAGATCTATTTGCATTTGCACATGGACTGCCTCAGAATCTGAGGAGTCATGAGTTGTGCTGAACATTATGCAATCATCAACAAACATCCCCACTTCTGACCTTACGATGGAGTGAAGGTCAATGATGAAGCAGCTGAAGATAGTTGGGTCTCAGACGCTACCCACAGAAACTACTGTGTAGATGTCCTGGAGCTGAGATAACTGACCTGGAACAAACACAACTATCTTCCTAATTGCCAACTAAACTCTAACCAGCAGAGAGTTTTCCCCTGGTACCCATTGAACTCAGTTTTTCTAGGGTTCCATGATGCCACAGTCAGGTGAATGTGGCCTAAATGCCAAAGGCTGTCACTGTTGCCTCACCTGTGGAAATCAGCTCTTGTTTGAACCAAGGCTGTAATAAAGTCAGGAGCTGAGTGGCCCTGGCAGAACCCAAACTGGGCATCGTTATTGCGGAACAGATGATTGGTTGATAGCACTGATTATGACATCTTCCATACTTTGCTGATGATCAAAAGTAGACTTAAGGGACGGTAATTGGACTGGTTGGATTTGTCCTGCTTTTTGTGTACAGGACGTAGCTGGGCAATTTTCCACATTGTCGGGTAAATGCCAGTGTTACAATTATGTACTGGAACAGCTTGACTAGAGTAGCAGAAAGTTCTGGAGCACAAATCTTCAGCAGTATTGCCCGAATGTTGTCAGGGCCTTTACAGTATACAGTGCCTCCAACCATTTTTTGTTATCATGTGGAATGCATGGAATTGGCTGCAGACTGGCATCTGTAATGTGGGGGACCTCTGAAGGAGGTGAAGATAGATCAGTCATTTGGCATTTCTAGCTAAAGATTGCTGCAAATGCTTTCAGCCTTATCTCCTGTGCTGATGCGTTTTGCTCTTCCATCATTAAGGATTGGGATATTGGAGAAGCTTTCTTCTCCAGTGATTTGTTTAATTGTCCATCATCTGGGTGTGGCAGGTCTGCAGAGCTTAGATCTAATCTATTGTTTGTGAGATCGTTTAGCTCTGTCTGGCCCTTGTTGCCCATGTTGTTGGGTACGCAGGTGACCTATTTGGTAGTTTCACTTCATTTTTGACTCTCAAAGATGCTCCTCCGGCCCGCTGCACCCAACCTGGTTTGAGCCCTCTGGCTTGACAATAATGCTTGAGTAGAGGAAAAGTCAGGCTATGACATTGCAGATTATGCTGGAGTACAATTCTGCTGTTGTTGATGGCCCACAGTGCTTCATGGGTCTTGAGTTGCTAGATCTGTTTGAAGCTATTTAGCACGGTGATGGTGCCATACAACATAATTGAGGGTATTCTCAATGTGAAGGCTGGACTTTGTCTCCACAAGGACTGTGCAGTGGTCACTCTTATTGATACTGTCATGGGCATCTGCAGCCAGCAGATTAGTAAAGATAACGCCAAGCATGTTTTTCCCTCCAGTGGTTCCCTCATCACCTTCTACATATCCAGTCTAGCAGCTATTTTCTCTAGGACCCAACCAGTTCAGTCAAGCCACTGTCAAGCCACTCTTGGTGTTGGACATTAGAACACCCCACTCAGAGTATTTCTAATGCCCTTGCCACCTTCAATGCTTCCTCAAAGTGTTGTTCAACATGTACTGATTCATCAGATGAGGGATGATGATATATGGTATTGAGTAGGAGGCTTCCTTGCCCATGTTTAACCTGAAGCTATAAGACTTCATGGAATCCAAAGTCAATGTTGAGGACACCAAGGACTATCCCTCCCAACTGTATACCCTCTATTGGGTCTCTCCTGGCTTTGGGACAGGACATATCCAGGGATGATGATGGTGGTGTCTGGAACATTGCTTATAAGGAATGATTCCACGAGAATGATTGTGAGGCAGCTCTCCCAATTTTGGCATTAGCCCCCAGATGTAAGTAAGGAGGTCTTTGTCAGGTTGACAGGGTTGTCTCTGGTATTCTCGATTATGCCAGCTGATCTGCCCAATTTCATTGCTTTATTGAGACTTTATTGCATTTGATATAACTGAGTAGTTTGATAGGCCATTTCAGACAGTAGTTGAGAATCAACCATATTGCCATCCATCTGGAGTCACATGTTGGCTAGATCAGGTAAGGATGGGATATTTCCCTGCCTGAAGGAAATTAGTGAGCCAGATGGGTTTTCCCAACGATCGACAATAGTTTCACAGTGATAGATCGATTCTTAATTCCAAAGTATTTATTGAATTCAGAATCCGCTATCTGCCATGGCAGGATGCAAACCTGGGTATACAGAACATTTGCTGGATTAATAGTGTAGTAATAATACCACAAGGCTATCACCTCCCTATAATAATCATATGAATCTTTTGACTGAGCAATTAAGGAAAAATTATTCCTGGTGGCACAAACGTTGATAACCCTGGACATGAATTTCAGCAGACAAGGAAAAGAGGGTGATGTAACATGAGGGTTTTACTTTGCATTTGTAAACTGGAATATGCTACGTATCAGTTGACAGAAACAGATTGAATAGTAACATTACTGGATAAATGTAAAGTGGAAACAGTTTCAGGACTGTGGGAAAAGAATAGGGGAGTGGAACAAATTGGATTTACCATTGCACCAGCAGAGACACAATGGGTTGAATGGCCTCTTTGATTCTATGAAAATTTCCTGATCTTCCTTGGTGGTTGATTTCTGGTTGGTGTATCATATTCATTCTGCTGAGCGCTAATTTCAAGCTTCTTCATTGTGTCCACAAAACCAAATCCTTACTTTGAGTAAAACCACTGTCAAGTTGAGTTTCTTTTCTGTGTCAACCTTCTCCTACAGGCTCCCAGTACAAATTACTGTGTCACCCCTTTCCACTGCAGACCTAATTTGCATGTCATTTGTCACAAGATCAGGTACAACATGTTCTGAGCTCAATAGTCTATTGCTGAAAAACAAACATATCACCTTGTGGATAATAAAATGTGAGGCTGGATGAACACAGCAGGCCAAGCAGCATCTCAGGAGCACAAAAGCTGACGTTTCGGGCCTAGACCCTTCATCAGAGAGGGGGATGGGGGGAGGGAACTGGAATAAATAGGGAGAGAGGGGGAGGCGGACCGAAGATGGAGAGTAAAGAAGATAGGTGGAGAGAGTGTAGGTGGGGAGGTAGGGAGGGGATAGGTCAGTCCAGGGAAGACGGACAGGTCAAGGAGGTGGGATGAGGTTAGTAGGTAGCGGGGGGTGCGGCTTGGGGTGGGAGGAAGGGATGGGTGAGAGGAAGAACCGGTTAGGGAGGCAGAGACAGGTTGGACTGGTTTTGGGATGCAGTGGGTGGGGGGGAAGAGCTGGGCTGGTTGTGTGGTGCAGTGGGGGGAGAGGACGAACTGGGCTGGTTGAGGGATGCAGTAGGGGAAGGGGAGATTTTGAAACTGGTGAAGTCCACATTGATACCATATGGCTGCAGGGTTCCCAGGCGGAATATGAGTTGCTGTTCCTGCAACCTTCGGGTGACATCATTGTGGCAGTGCAGGAGGCCCATGATGGACATGTCATCAAGAGAATGGGAGGGGGAGTGGAAATGGTTTGCGACTGGGAGGTGCAGTTGTTTTTTGCGAACTGAGCGGAGGTGTTCTGCAAAGCGGTCCCCAAGCCTCCGCTTGGTTTCCCCAATGTAGAGGAAGCCGCACCGGGTACAGTGGATGCAGTATACCGCATTGGCAGATGTGCAGGTGAACCTCTGCTTGATGTGGAATGTCATCTTGGGGCCTGGGATGGGGGTGAGGGAGGAGGTGTGGGGACAAGTGTAGCATTTCCTGCGGTTGCAGGGGAAGGTGCCGGGTGTGGTGGGGTTGGAGGGCAGTATGGAGCGAACAAGGGAGTCACGGAGAGAGTGGTCTCTCCGGAAAGCAGACAGGGGAGGGGATGGAAAAATGTCTTGGGTAGTGGGGTCGGATTGTAAATGGCGGAAGTGTCGGAGGATAATGCGTTGTATCCGGAGGTTGGTAGGGTGGTGTGTGAGAACGAGGGGGATCCTCTTGGGGCGGTGGTGGCGGGGGCGGGGTGTGAGGGATGTGTCGCGGGAAATGCGGGAGACGCGGTCAAGGGCGTTCTCGATCACCGTGGGGGGAAAGTTGCGGTCCTTAAAGAACTTGGACATCTGGGATGTGCGGGAGTGGAATGTCTTGTCGTGGGAGCAGATGCGGCGGAGGCGGAGGAATTGGGAATAGGGGATGGAATTTTTGCAGGAGGGTGGGTGGGAGGAGGTGTATTCTAGGTAGCTGTGGGAGTCGGTGGGCTTGAAATGGACATCAGTTACAAGCTGGTTGCCTGAGATGGAGACTGAGAGGTCCAGGAAGGTGAGGGATGTGCTGGAGATGGCCCAGGTGAACTGAAGGTTGGGGTGGAAGGTGTTGGTGAAGTGAATGAACTGTTCGAGCTCCTCTGGGGAGCAAGAGGCGGCGCCGATACAGTCATCAATGTACCGGAGGAAGAAGTGGGGTTTGGGGCCTGTGTAGGTGCGGAAGAGGGACTGTTCCACGTAACCTACAAAGAGGCAGGCATAGCTGGGGCCCATGCGGGTGCCCATGGCCACCCCCTTAGTCTGTAGGAAGTGGGAGGAGTCAAAAGAGAAGTTGTTGAGTGTGAGGACGAGTTCAGCTAGGCGGATGAGAGTGTCGGTGGAGGGAGACTGGTCGGGCCTGCGGGACAGGAAGAAGCGGAGGGCCTTGAGGCCATCTCCATGCGGAATGCAGGTGTACAGGGACTGGACGTCCATGGTGAATATGAGGTGTTGGGGGCCAGGGAATTGGAAGTCCTGGAGGAGGTGGAGGGCGTGGGTGGTGTCACGGACATAGGTGGGGAGTTCCTGGACCAAAGGGGAGAAAATGGAGTCCAGATAGGTGGAGGTGAGTTCGGTGGGGCAGGAGCAGGCTGAGACGATGGGTCGACCAGGGCAGGCAGGTTTGTGGATTTTGGGAAGGAGATAGAAACGGGCCGTGCGGGGTTGGGGAACAATGAGGTTGGAGGCTGTGGGTGGGAGGTCCCCTGAGGTGATGAGGTCGTGAATGGTGTTGGAGATGATGGTTTGGTGCTCGGGTGTGGGGTCATGATCGAGAAGGCGGTAGGAGGTGGTGTCGGAGAGTTGGCGTCTGGCCTCGGCGATGTAGAGGTCAGTGCGCCATACTACCACTGCGCCACCCTTGTCTGCGGGTTTGATGGTGAGGTTGGGGTTGGAGCGGAGGGAGCGGAGGGCTGCCCGTTCTGCGGGGGAGAGGTTGGAGTGGGTGAGAGGGGTGGAGAGGTTGAGGCGGTTGATGTCTCGACGGCAGTTGGAGATGAAGAGGTCGAGGGAGGGTAGGAGGCCTGGGGGTGGTGTCCAGGAGGAGGACTTGTGTTTGAAGCGGGTGCCACACTGAGCCCTGCCGCATCTTCACCATCCCCCCAGACCTCCCACTGACTGAGGACGAACGGTCAGTCCTTAGCAAGGGGCTCACCTTTGTCCCCCTACAACCACACATCAACGAATACCAGTCACGGTCGGACAGAGAGCAGTTTTTCCGCCGTCTTCGCCTCCATGCCTACTTCTTCAACCGGGAACCCAACCCTCCTTCCACTGACCCCTTCACCCGCTTCCAACACAAGTCCTCCTCCTGGACACCACCCCCAGGCCTCCTACCCTCCCTCGACCTCTTCATCTCCAACTGCCGTCGAGACATCAACCGCCTCAACCTCTCCACCCCTCTCACCCACTCCAACCTCTCCCCCGCAGAACGGGCAGCCCTCCGCTCCAACCCCAACCTCACCATCAAACCCGCAGACAAGGGTGGCGCAGTGGTAGTATGGCGCACTGACCTCTACATCGCCGAGGCCAGACGCCAACTCTCCGACACCACCTCCTACCGCCTCCTCGATCATGACCCCACACCCGAGCACCAAACCATCATCTCCAACACCATTCACGACCTCATCACCTCAGGGGCCCTCCCACCCACAGCCTCCAACCTCATTGTTCCCCAACCCCGCACGGCCCGTTTCTATCTCCTTCCCAAAATCCACAAACCTGCCTGCCCTGGTCGACCCATCGTCTCAGCCTGCTCCTGCCCCACCGAACTCATCTCCACCTATCTGGACTCCATTTTCTCCCCTTTGGTCCAGGAACTCCCCACCTACGTCCGTGACACCACCCACGCCCTCCACCTCCTCCAGGACTTCCAATTCCCTGGCCCCCAACACCTCATATTCACCATGGACGTCCAGTCCCTGTACACCTGCATTCCGCATGGAGATGGCCTCAAGGCCCTCCGCTTCTTCCTGTCCCGCAGGCCCGACCAGTCCCCCTCCACCGACACTCTCATCCGCCTAGCTGAACTCGTCCTCACACTCAACAACTTCTCTTTTGACTCCTCCCACTTCCTACAGACTAAGGGGGTGGCCATGGGCACCCGCATGGGCCCCAGCTATGCCTGCCTCTTTGTAGGTTACGTGGAACAGTCCCTCTTCCGCACCTACACAGGCCCCAAACCCCACTTCTTCCTCCGGTACATTGATGACTGTATCGGCGCCGCCTCTTGCTCCCCAGAGGAGCTCGAACAGTTCATCCACTTCACCAACACCTTCCACCCCAACCTTCAGTTCACCTGGGCAATCTCCAGCACATCCCTCACCTTCCTGGACCTCTCAGTCTCCATCTCAGGCAACCAGCTTGTAACTGATGTCCATTTCAAGCCCACCGACTCCCACAGCTACCTAGAATACACCTCCTCCCACCCACCCTCCTGCAAAAATTCCATCCCCTATTCCCAATTCCTCCGCCTCCGCCGCATCTGCTCCCACGACAAGACATTCCACTCCCGCACATCCCAGATGTCCAAGTTCTTTAAGGACCGCAACTTTCCCCCCACGGTGATCGAGAACGCCCTTGACCGCGTCTCCCGCATTTCCCGCGACACATCCCTCACACCCCGCCCCCGCCACAACCGCCCCAAGAGGATCCCCCTCGTTCTCACACACCACCCTACCAACCTCCGGATACAACGCATTATCCTCCGACACTTCCGCCATTTACAATCCGACCCCACCACCCAAGACATTTTTCCATCCCCTCCCCTGTCTGCTTTCCGGAGAGACCACTCTCTCCGTGACTCCCTTGTTCGCTCCACACTGCCCTCCAACCCCACCACACCCGGCACCTTCCCCTGCAACCGCAGGAAATGCTACACTTGTCCCCACACCTCCTCCCTCACCCCCATCCCAGGCCCCAAGATGACATTCCACATCAAGCAGAGGTTCACCTGCACATCTGCCAATGTGGTATACTGCATCCACTGTACCCGGTGCGGCTTCCTCTACATTGGGGAAACCAAGCGGAGGCTTGGGGACCGCTTTGCAGAACACCTCCGCTCAGTTCGCAAAAAACAACTGCACCTCCCAGTCGCAAACCATTTCCACTCCCCCTCCCATTCTCTTGATGACATGTCCATCATGGGCCTCCTGCACTGCCACAATGATGCCACCCGAAGGTTGCAGGAACAGCAACTCATATTCCGCCTGGGAACCCTGCAGCCATATGGTATCAATGTGGACTTCACCAGTTTCAAAATCTCCCCTTCCCCTACTGCATCCCTCAACCAGCCCAGTTCGTCCCCTCCCCTCACTGCACCACACAACCAGCCCAGCTCTTCCCCCCCACCCACTGCATCCCAAAACCAGTCCAACCTGTCTCTGCCTCCCTAACCGGTTCTTCCTCTCACCCATCCCTTCCTCCCACCCCAAGCCGCACCCCCCGCTACCTACTAACCTCATCCCACCTCCTTGACCTGTCCGTCTTCCCTGGACTGACCTATCCCCTCCCTACCTCCCCACCTACACTCTCTCCACCTATCTTCTTTACTCTCCATCTTCGGTCCGCCTCCCCCTCTCTCCCTATTTATTCCAGTTCCCTCCCCCCATCCCCCTCTCTGATGAAGGGTCTAGGCCCGAAACGTCAGCTTTTGTGCTCCTGAGATGCTGCTTGGCCTGCTGTGTTCATCCAGCCTCACATTTTATTATCTTGGAATCTCCAGCATCTGCAGTTCCCATTATCTCTGATATCACCTTGTGGAACTGGGCTTTTGCTAACCTTCTGGGAACTAACCATCCTGCAGGATGACGCACCTAAACTTCGAAATATTTGCTTTTGTTTTAAAGGTGTTCTTGATTAAACAAATGTTTACTGAAGTCCAGCAACTGAGGGAGCCAAATAAAGTGGAGGGACAGAGAATAACAGCCTGAACTTTGACCTTTGTCAACAATAAGTTTGAATGCAATATAGACATAAAGAAATTTAGTCCTGTTTCATTCATATTCTTGCTACTTTCAGTAAAATAGTCACAAAATAGACACAGATTTAAATTTGGAGAGTGTAGGATTCTGATACAATGCTTTGTCTGGGAACTGGGAATCATGGAAGGCTGGACTGCAGCCAGAAGCACTCATTTCACAGGGAGTTGTATGGTACCATTCTGTCCCTTTACATCTGAGCATAAGGGACTGGGAATTGAAACCTCCTGTGGAAAACGGTAGGAAACATTGATTGCTGGCTAGTTGGTGAGTACCAGCTGGAGGCAGTTGATCCTAGTTCCAGAGGCTGTAGTCAAGGGAGTCATTTCTTATTACCTCTTAGCTAGTTAGTTAATTGCTGTCGATACAAAGAATTAAAAATGAGGATGTTAGGGATTGGGTGTTCGTCAGTGTTTGTATGGAAAATTAGAGCTTCTGCGGTTGAAAGCTTTGGGCAGTCTGGGACGACTACAATCCTTCATAGTCTGGACAACCTATGGTTTACCTAGATCTACCTCATGTAGTAGAAGCTTATGTTAGAAACATAGAAAATAGGAGCAAGAATAGGCCATTCAGCCCTTGCAGCCTGCCCTGCACTTCAGTGTGATGATGGTTGATCATCTGACTCAGTACCTATTGCCACTTTCTCCCCATACATTTTGTCCCTGAGAACTATATCTGACTCCTTCTTGAAAATATTCAATATTTTGGCCTTGACCACTTCCTGTGGCAGAGAATTCCACAGGCTTAGCACTCTGTTGCTGCAGAAAGTTCTCCTTATTTCAGTCCTAAATGACCATTTCCTTAAACTGTGACCCCTGGTTCTGGACTCCTCCAACACCAGGAACATCCTTTCAGTGTTTACGCTATCTAGTCCTGTTAGAATTTTATAGGTCTCTACGAGATTCACCCTAATTCTTCTAAACTCCCATGAATATCATCCTAACCGATCCAGAGATAATGAGAATCCAAGATAATAAAGTGTGGGGCTGGATGAACACGGAAGTGTCGGAGGATGATGCATTGTATCCAGAGGTTGGTGGGGTAGTATGTGAGGACTAGGGGGATTCTCTTTTGGCGGTTATTGCAAGGGAGGGGGTGTGAGGGATGAGGTGGGGGAAATGTGGGAGACATGGGCGAGGGCGTTCTCGACCACGGCGGGTGGGAAGTTGCGACCCCTGAAGAACGAGGACATCTGGGATGTGTGGGAGTGGAATGCCTCATCCTGGGAGGAGATGCGGTGGAGGTGAAGGAATTGGGAATAGGGGATGGAATTTTTGTAGGAAGGTGGGTGGGAGGAGGTGTATTCTAGGTAGCTGTGGGAGTCATAGAACATAGAACATTACAGCGCAGTACAGAGCCTTCGGCCCTTGGCGTTGCACTGACCTGTGAAACCAAACACTATTCCATTATTATCCATATCTTTATCCAATGACCATTTAAATGCCCTTAAACTTGGCGAGTCATATACAGAGAACTTAGAAGTGAAAGGAGCAGCAAGTGTAGGCCATTCAACCCCATCCACCATTCAGCGTGAATGGTGGCTGACTGATTCTCTATTTCGACTCCATGCTCCTGCTCTCTCTCCCTAAGTCGGTGGGCTTAAAATGGACATCGGTTTTCAGGTGGTTGCCTGAGATGGAGATAGAAAGGTCCAGGAAGGTAAGGGATGTGTTGGAGATGGTCCAGGTGAACTTGAGGTTGGGGTGGAAGGTGTTGGTGAAATGGATGAACTGTTTGAGCTTCTTTTGGGAGCATGAGGCGGCGCCGATACAGTCATCAATATAACAGAGGAAGAGGTGGGGTTTTGGGTCAGGGTAAGTGCGAAAGAGGGACTGTTCCACATAACCTACAAAGATGCAGGCATAGCTTGGGACCATGCAGGTACCCAGGCCACCCCCTTAGTCTGTAGGAAGTGGGAGGACACTTCTGTCATCTACAATCCAACCCCACCACCCAAGACATTTTTCCATCCCCACCCTTGTCTGCCTTCCGGAGAGACCACTCTCTCCGCGACTCCTTTGTCCACTCCACACTCCTCTCCAACCCCACCACACCTGGCACTTTCCCCTGCAACCGCAGGAAGTGCTCACTTGCCCCTACACCTCCTCCCTCACCCCCATCGCAGGCCCCAAGATGACTTTCCACATCAAGCAGATGTTCACCTGCACATCCGCCAATGTGGTATACTGCATCCGCTGTACACGGTGTGGTATCCTCTACATTGGGGAAATCTAGCGGAGGCTTGGGGACCGCTTTGCAGAACACCTCCCCTCGGTTCGCAGTAAACAACTGCACCTCCCAGTTGCGAACCATTTCAACTCCCCCTCCCATTCCTTCGACTACATGTCCATCCTGGGCCTGCTGCAGTGCCATAATGATGCCACCCGGAGGTTGTAGGAACAGCAACTCATATTCCGCTTGGGAACCCTGCAGCCCAATGGTATCAATGTGTATTTCACCAGCTTCAAAATCTCCCCTCCCCCCCCAACTGCATCCCAAAACCAGCTCCGCTCATCCCCGCCTCCCTAACCTGTTCTTCCTCTCACCTATCCCCTCCTCCCATCTCAAGCCACACCTCCATTTCCTACCTACTAACCTCATCCCGCCCCCTTGACCTGTCTGTCCTCCCCGGACTGACCTATCCCCTCCCTACCTCCCCACCCATACTCTCCTCTCCTCCTATCTTCTCCTCTGTCCATCTTCAGTCCGCCTCCCCCTCTCTCCCTATTTATTTCAGAATCCTCTCCCCATCCCTCTTTTCTGATGAAGGGTCTAGGCCCAAAACGTCAGCTTTTGTGCTCCTGAGATGCTGCTTGGCCTGCTGTGTTCATCCAGCCCCACACTTTGTAATCCTAACCGATCCAATCTGTTTTCATATGTCAGTCCTGCTGTCCCAGGAGCAAATACGTTCCTTGTCTGGCGATGAATGTGCTGGCACGAATTGCAGATGATTGTGCTAAGCACGGACTTCAAAGTATGAACTGAACAAATAATAATGAGAGGGATTGTTGATGTTGGACCCCGGTATGTCCCTGACGTGCCACATATTACAGGCCACACATTCCAATTGACCAATCTATGTTGCGAAGTCTTCAACATACCTCTTCTTACTTACTTAGTCTTCAACTTGCTTCCTTACCCTGTTTTGCTTACCTGTGTGACTCTACTATATTGGCCCTGGCTTTCACTTATTCCCTTCTTCCTAAAACATGCACTTCTAAAGTTACAAACCAGTCAATCCACCATTTCCCTGTGATGCCCAATCAGCTGCAAAACTATGCCACCTTTCTCACTGCCACCTCTCTCACTGCCATGTTGAAGCTGGCATGCTGGGCTGTATCCCTCTGTATTCCCTTGTTGCTTACTCTCTCATTGCTTTGTTGAAGATAAAGTAAGTGTCTAAAACTTGGGAAGTCATTCAAGGAGACAACAAGACTTTGTTTCAGTTAGTCAGGCGAGTAGGCATTGCATCCCTCCCAATAATCCCACTAAAATGGCTAAAAGAGGAGAAGCAATCTCGAGGGAGATAGTAAGAACTGCAGATGCTGGAGTCAAAGATAACACTGTGTGGAGCCAGAGGAACACAGCAGGCCAGGCATAATCAGAGGAGGAGGAGGAAAGTTGACGTTTCGGGTCGGGACCGTTCTTCAGAAATGGGGGAAGGGGAAGGGAGCTCAGAAATAAATAGAGAGAGGAGGGGTGAGGCTGAGGGAATGTAGTTGAGTGATAGTTGAGTGCAGTTAGGGAGTGGTGGGGATTGGTCAGTGAGGTGGGAAAAGTGGATCGGTGGGAGAGAAGATGGACAGGTTGTGTGTCAGGTCAAGGAGGTGGGGATGAGAGGGAGTGTTGGTCATGGAATGAGGCTGGGGTGGGGAGATTTTGAAACTGGTAAAATCCACATTTAGGCCATTGGGCTGTAGGCTGCCAAGGTGGAATATGAGGTGCTGCTCCTCCAGTTTCTGAGTGGCATCATTGTGACACTGGAGGAGGCCCAGGATGGACATGTCTCCTGGGGACTGGGAGGGGCAGTTGAAATGATTTGGGACTGGAAAATGTTGTCATTTGTCATGAACAGAGTGCAGGTGCTGTGCAAAGTGGTCTCCAAGCCTTCACTCTCATCGACGTAGAGGAGGCCACATTGGCAGCAGAGGATGCAATAGACCACATTGTCAGATGTGCAGGTGAACCTCTGTCTGATGTGGAAAGTTTGTTTGGTGCCTTGAATGGAAGTGTGGAGCGAGGTGTAGGTGCAGGTGTAGCTCTTCCTGCACTTGCATGAAAAGGTGCTCGGGTGGTGGAGCTAGTAGGGATTGTGGAGTGGACAAGGGAGTCGTGGAGACAATGGTCCGTATGAAAGGCAGATAGGGATGGGGAGGGAAATACATCTTTGGTTGTGGGATCAAATTGCAGGTGGCGGAAGCGGCAGAGAATGATAAGTTGACACAGAGGTTAGTGGGGTGACATGTGAGGACCAGGAGATTCTGTTTTTGTTGGGGGGGAGGGGATGTGAAGGCAGTGATGTGGGAAATGCAAGAGATATTTTCGAGAGCATTTTCAACCACTGAAGGGGGGAAGTTGCGGTCCTTGAAATAAGAGGACATCTGGGATGTTCGGGAGTGGAATGTTCCATTTTGGGAACAGATGCAGTGGAGGTGGAGGAATTGGGAGGATGGGATCGCATTCTTGCAGGAAGGTGGGTGAGAGGAGGTATGGTCTTAGGTAGCTATGGGAGTCAGCGGGCTTGAAATAGATAACGGTTTTGAAGCAGCCACCAGAGATGGAGACAGAGAGGTCCAGGAAGGAGAGAGAGGTGGTCCAAATGAACTTGAGGTTGGGTTGAAAGGTGGTAGTAAAGTTGATGAACTGTTCAGGCTCCTCATGGGAGCACAAGGCAGCACCAATACGTCAACGATTTAGCAAAGTAGCAGTGGAAGAGGGACTGTTCCATGTATCCTATGAAGAGGCAGGCATAGCTTGGGCCCATGAGGGTTTCTATGGCCACTCCCTTTGTCCGTAGCAAGTAAGAGGAGTTAAAGTAGAGGTAAGCACAAGTTTGGTTAAGCAGTGGAGGGGGACTGGTTGGACCTGCGGGAGAGGAAGAAGTGGAGGGCTTTTAGGCCATCCACATGGGGAATGCAAGTATACAGGGAGTGAATGTCCACGGTGAAGATGAGGTGTTGGGGAGCAGGGAATTGGAAGTCTTGGAGGAGGTGGAGGGCGTGGGTGGTGTCCCGGACACAGGTGGGAAGTTTCTGAACCAGGGAGGGGAGAAAACAGAGTCAAGGTAAGCGGAGATAAGTTCAGTGGGGCAGGAACAGGCAGAGGCCATGGGTCAGCTTGGACAGTCAGGTTTGTGGATCTTGGGAAGGAGATAGAAACAGGCAGTGTGGGGTTGGGGAATGATGAGATTGGAGACTGTGGCTGGGAAATCACCTGCGGTGATGAGGTTATGTATGGTTGGGGAGATGATGTTTTGGTGGTCTGGGGTGGAGTCATGATCAAGGGGGCGGTAGGAGGAAGTGTCAGAGAGTTGGCACCTGGTCCTCGGCTATATAAAGGTCAGTGCACCATACCACAACAGCGCTTCCCTTATATGTAGGTTTGATAGTAAGGTTAGGGAGGGAGTGGAGGGCTGCATGTTCTGTGAGGCAGAGGTTGGAGTGAGTGAGAGAGGTGGAGAGGTTGAGGCGATCAATGTCATGCCTGCAGTTGGAGATGAAGAGGTCGAGGGAGGGTAGGAGGCCTTGAGGTGGTGTCCAGGAGGATGGGGTGTATTGGAGTTGGGATAAAGGGTATATACATTCATTTTAGATTATTTACATTGTGGAGCAAGGATGTACCATTATCGCTATGAATGCAAGCTGAATAATATGAATACGGAAGAATTGGACACTTTTAAGCAGTATTGCTGACTTAGAAATACTGCATATCACACAAGCAAAAGAAAGGCCCAATGAATGGGGAGTTCACAAAAAAAGTATAAAATAGATAAGAGAAATTTCAAGCAAATAAAGATGAATATCAATAAGGCAAACTGACATTTTCCACTGTAGCAGAGGCTCTGGACTGTCACATTGGAAATGAAAGACTTCAGTATAGAATGTAAATTAGAAATGGGAGCAGCTGTTTCAGTTTCGCCTGGGAGCTCAAATCAAAGAATGCTCAATCTGCAGTCTTCATAATGTTAGGTCTGGGGATATAGATCTTCAGTCACAAGGTCAGTTCACTACCATACTCAGCCGAAAGAGGTAAGACTTCACTAAGAATCTATGTGCCTTGATGAACCAAAGTTTATAGCTCTTAAAGCAGAAATGCATGTGTATAAGTAGGCCTTCTATAAGGAGTGGACTGAGTGTTACAAGATGAAAATGGTAAGGAAATTTATCCAGAATTCCCACAACTTTTTAAAGATCCAGATAAGTTTGCTTTACATAATAGAAGGATGCTAAGCCTATATATTTATATACCCCTTGAAGGTACCACACCAGTTGCTGGAGAAAGTGAAGGCACAGCTTGAGAGCATGTTACACAGAGGAGTAAAATCAGCTGTCAACAAGATGGTTTTCAGGGCTGTTACCAGTTCCCAAATCCAACTGAGAGCTCAGATTATGTGTATACCTCACACAAATGTATAAGGCAGTTTGCAGAGAACTCCACACAGTATTGTCAGTCAGCAACAGTCTAGGAAAACTAGACCAATGTGGATTCTTCACAAAACTAAGCAAATACTTCAAGACTGAGTCAAGGTCATCAACCATTCTTACCATTTTTGTTTCAATTGTCTACCATTTGGAATTTCATCAGCACCAGAAATCTTATGGCATTCAAAGTCTCAAGTCCTGAGAAGCAAGCATGGTATAACTTGCTGAACAGTTGATGTACTGGAAAATGGTGCAATTATAAAGGAGAATGATCAGTGGGTCTGAGAAATTTTGAAAGCATGGCAGAGTGCATGCAGGCCAAAACGCAAAGATGAAAACCATTTTCTGAGGTCACATTATATAAGAGCAAGTAACCATGGTTGATCCCACAGCCAAAGAGTGTCAACATTTTTTAAGAATGGTCAGCCAGGTGGAGAAGTTTTATTCTAAATCTGGATACTATCACACAATCTGGATGTGAATCTGGGAGATATGGTTAGTAAGTTTGCAGAAGACACCAAAATTGGTGGTCGAGTGGACAGCAAAGAAGGTTATCTCCGAGTATAACAGGACCTTGATCAAATGGGCTAATAGGCTGAGGAGATACATACAGAGTGTAATTTAGATAAAGGTGAGGTGCCGCATTTTGGTAGGGCAAATCAGGGCAGGACTTAGACACTGAATCGTAAGGTCAGGGGGAGTGTTGTTGAACAAAGAGACCTTGGAGTGCAGGCTCATAGTTCTTTGGGAATGGAATTGCAGGTAGACAGGATAGTGAAGACAGCATTTGGTATGCTTGACTTTATTGGTCAGTGCATTGAGTATAGGAGATGGGACGTCATGTTGTGGCTGTACAGGACATTGATTAGGCCAGTTTAGAATGCTGCATTCAATCCTGGTCTCCTGCTATAGGAAAGACATTGTGAAACTTGAAAGGATTCAGAAAAGATTTACAAGAATGTTGCCAGGGTTGGAGGGTTTGAGCTACAGGGAGAGGCTGAATAGGCTGGGGCTATTTTCCCTGGAGTTTCAAAGACTAAAGTGTGACCTTACAGAAGTTTATAAAATCACGAGGAGCATGATGAGGGTGAATAGACAAGGTCTTTTTCCCAGGTAGATGAGTCCAAAACTAGAGGGCATAGGGTTTAAGGTGAGAGGATTAAGATTTAAGAGGGATGTAAGAAACAGTTTTTTCACACAGAGAGTGGTGCATGCACGAAATGAACTGCCAGAGGAAGTGGTGGAGGTTGGTGCAATTACAACATTTAAAAGGTGTCTGGATGAATTTACGAATAGGAAAGATATAGAGGAATAAGGGCCAAATGCTGGCAAATGCTGGGACTAGATTAATTTAGGATATCTGGTTAGTGTGGACATGTTGGACCGAAGAGTGTTTCCATCCTGTACATCTCTATGACTTTATGACCTCTAAGAGTGCTCTCGACGTAAGGTCAACAAGGGCTTTTGCAAGGCGAAGGTAAATTCCTGTCTTCAGATATTCTGGCTGACTACAATCCCAGTTTACCCACAGAATTATCTGTGGATATATCCTTCACAGGATTTGGTGTGGTGCTCATTCAAGTTCAGAATGACTAGAGCAGAAACCTGTATTGTTTCCGAAGTGCTGACTGAAAGAGAGTATTTTATGCAAGTATTGAAAGGCAGGCTTTAGCAATTGCATGGGCTGTGAATGTTTCTCAGATTACTTCATGGGTTTGAGATATCAGATTGAGTTTTTAGTGGAGCATTCCAGGTACATTCTGATTGCAATGCTGTAGCATGTTCTTCCACATAATTATTCTGTATTTGAGGTAAAGGATTTGAGTTTTCAAAATTGACACTTCTTTCACAATCTCCACCTCTTCCATGAAATCAGAAAGGACTTTTAATTAAAATGTCCTTCTTCAAATATTGCTTTCATTTTAGAGGCATAGGGCCATAGAAACAGACCCTTTGGTCCAATTCATCCATGCCAACCAGATATCCTAAATTAATCTAGTCCCAGTTACCAGCATTTGGCCCATATCCCACTAAACCCTTCCTATTCATATATCCAGTCAGATCCTTTTTAAGTGTTGTAATTGTACCAGCCTCCACCACTTCCGCTGGCAGCTCATTCCATACATGTACCACCCTGTGAGTGAAGAAGTTGCCCTTCAGGTTTTTTTTAAATCCTTCCCATCTCACCTTAAACCTTTGCCTCCTTGTTTTGGACTCTTTCACCCCAGGGGCAAGATCTTGGCTATTCAGCCTATTCATGTCCTTCATGATTTTATAAACTCTATAAGATCACACCTCAGCCTTCAACTTTCCAGGGAAAATAGCCCCAGCCTATTCAGCCTCCCTCTGTAGCTCAAACCCTCCAACCCTGGCAACATCCTTATAAACCTTTTCTGAATCCTTTCAAGTTTCATTTTATCCTTCCTATAGCAAAGAGACCAGAATTGAATGCAGAATTCCAAATGTTGCCTAACCACTGTCCTGTATTGTCACAACATAACCTCCCAACTCCTAAACTCAATGCACTGACCAATAGAGGCAAAAGGATCAAAATTCTTTACTATCCTGTTTACCGGTGGCTTCACTTTCAACAAACTATGAATCTGCACTCCAAGGTGTCCTCAGCAATGCTCAACATTCGTCGTGGAGACTAAATTAATCCCATCTGCCTGCACATGGTCTATATCCCTCTGTTCCCTGCCTTTTTATATGTCTAAATGCTATCATATCTGTTTCTACTACCTTCTCTGGCGGCACGTTCCAGGTATCTACCACCCACTGTGTAAAAACCTTGGCTCACACATCATTGAAGTATCCCCTTCTCACCTCAAAGTCTATGCCCCCTCATACTTAACATTTACAACTGAGGAAAAAGACTCTGACTATTCATCCTGTCCATTGTTTCTCATAATTTTACATACTTCTATCAGGTCATACTTCTATCTGGTAAATCTCCTTTGCATCCTCTCCAAAGCCCCCACATCCTTTATTTAATGTGGCGACCAGAAATGCATACAATGCACCAAATGTGCCCAAGCTAAAATTTTATAAAGCTACAACATTACTTGCCAACTTTTCTACTCAGTGCCCCAACCAATGAAGGCTTTCATGTTGTACCCCTTCTTTACCACCTTATCCACTTGTGTTGCCACTTTCAAAGTGCTATGGACTTGCACCCCAAGTTCCCTCTGTATACCAATGTTCCCAAGGATGTATACTGTATACTTTCCTCTTGTATTTGACCTCCCAAAATGCATCACCTCACACTTGTCAAGATTAAATTCCTTCTGTACTTATTGTATGATCAGTATGGAAACAGGCCCATTAAGCCCATGCTGACTATCTGACCTGCACATCCCTGGACACTACAGGGTAATTTAGCATGGCCAATTCACCAAACTCACACATCTTTGCACTGTGGGAGAAACCAACACTGATGAAGGGTCTAGGCCCGAAACATCAGTTTTCCTGCTCCTAAGACACTGCTTGGCCTGCTGTGTTAATTCAGCTACACACCTTGTTATCACAGACACAGAGGGAATGAGTACACTTGATATAGACAGTCACCCAAAGTTGGGATTGAACCTGGGTTCCTGTCACTATGAGGTAGCAGTGCTAACCACTGAGCCATGGTGCTGCCCCAACTTTTCCCTGCCGAACTTTCCAACTGATCTATTTGCTGCTGCATTCTTTGACAACCTTCGTCACTATCCAGAACTCCCATCAATTTTCATGTTATCTGCAAACTTACTAATCAGACCGCTGACATTTTCATCCACATTTATTTATATATATTACGCATTACAGAGCCCCAGCACTGATCCTTGTGAAACAGCATTGATGACAGACCTCCGGTCAGAAGAACACCCATCCTCAACTGCCCTCTATCATTTATGACCAAGCCAATTTTCTATCCAACTTACCAACTCACTATGGATCCCATGTGATTCAATCTTGTCGATCAGTCTACCTTGTCAAATGCTTTCGTAAGGTCTGTGTAGACAATCTCCACTGCCCAATACTCATCAATCATCTTTGTCACTTCCTCAAAAAAGTCAATAAAATTTGTGAGACAAGACCACCCTCGCACAAGGCCATGCTAACTATCCCTAATTAGGCCATATTTTAAAAATGCAAGTAAAGAATCTTCTCCAATAATTTCCTTATCACTGATGAATTTCCTGGATTATCCATAAAACCATAAGACAGAGGAGTGGAAGTAAGGCCATTTGGCCCATTGAGTCCACTCCACCATTTAATCATGGCTGATAGGCATTTCAACTCCACTTCCCTGCACTCTCCCCTTAATTCCTTGCGAGATCAAGAATTTATCCATCTCTGTCTTGAAGACATTTAACGTCCTGGCCTCCACTGCGCTCCGTGGCATCCCTGTTACCCTTCTTGAACAAAGGAGCAACAATGGCTAATCTCCAGTCTTCTGGTACCTCACCTGTGGCTAAAGAGCATACAAAGATGTCTGTCAAGGCCCCAGCAATTTCCTCCCTTGCCATCCTCAGTATCCTGGGATAGATCCATTCAGCCCCTGGGGTCTTATCTAACTTCATCTTTTGTCAAGACACCCAACAACTCCTTCTTAATATCTACTTGCCCTAGAATAACAATATACTCCTCCTAATCTTACTATCATTCAGGTCCTTTGTGAACATGGATGTGAAACATCATTTCGGACCTCACCCACTTTCTTTAGCTTCACACAATAATTCCCACCTTTCTGCGGACATACCCTTTCTCTAGCTACCCTCTTACTCCTAATATACATATAAAATGCCTCGGGATTCTCCTTATTCCTACTTGCCAAGGACATTTTATGGCCCCTTTTAGCTTTCCTCAATTCCTTGTTTAATTTATTTTTTGTATCCTTTATTTTCCTCAAGGGCCTTGCCTGATTTCGGTCTCCTGAAGCTCACAAATGCTTCCTTTTGGTTTTTGACTAAATTTTCAATATCTCTTGTCACCTAGGGTTCCCAAATCTTGCCATCCTCACTGGAATGTGCTGGTCCTGAATTCCTGTCAACTGGCCGTTAAAAGGCTCCCAAATGTCAGATGTGGTTTTACCCACAAACAGCCACCTCTAACCTCTGCTTCCTGCCTAACACTGTTGTAATTAGCCTTCCTCAATTTTTCACTTTCACCTCAAGACCAGACATACCCCTATCCATAATTATCTTAAAATGTAACAAAATTATGATCAGTGTTCACAAAATGCCTCCCCCTCAGAAACTTGATAAGCTGCCCAGTTTCATTTCCCAACAAAGGTCAAGTACGTTTTGTTTTCTAGTTGGAATATCTACACATTATTTAAAGAAATCCCCCTGCATGCTCATCTAAGCCACTGGCACTAATTGAGTTCCAATCAACATTGAGAAAGTTAAACCTAAACAGTGGGATTATTGCTGATTTTTGGGAAAACTGAATGAAACCTCTCTCACATACATACAACAAGTGCAGATGGAACAATGACACATATTATAAAGAAGCACTTGATGGGTTTAATGATGCCATCATATTCTGGCAAGAAAAATAAAATAGTGTCTTCATTGAATTTTAGGCCCACATGCTGTTAGAGAGGGAATTCCAGGATTTTATCCCAATGGCAGTAAAAGAATGGCAATGTTTCCAAGTCGGGATGATGAGTGGCTTGGAGGGGAACTTGGAGTTGGTGGTGTTCCCATGTATCTGCTGCCCATGTCCTTCTAGATGGAAGTGGTTGTGGGTTGGAAAGGTACTGTCGAAGACCTTGGTGAAATTCTGTAGTACTTCTTATAGGAACTGCACAATGATCATTGGTGGTGATGTGAGTGGATGTTTGTGGATGTTGTCCCAATCGAGTGTTCAACTTTGTCATGGTTGGTATCAGGCTTCTTGAATGTTGTTGGAGCTGCACCCGTCCAGACAAGTGGAGAATATTATATAACACTCCTGACTTGTGCCTTATAGATGATGGAAAGGTTGTGGGGAGTCAGGAGTTGGATTTCTTGTCACAGTATTCCTAGCCTCTATTGTTATGTGGTGATCCCAGTTGAGTTGGTGATCAATGGTAACCCGAAGGATATTAATAGTGAGGGATTCAGTGATGGTAACACTATTGAATGCTGAAGGGCAGTTGTTACACTGTCTGTTATTGTTGATGGTAAATGCCTGGCATTTGTGTGAAGAAAGACGTGAAGACTTGGGAACTTGGGGAAGTTAGTGGTGATATCTTGAGGACAGTCCATATCAAAGTGGCAGAGATGTTGGAAGTATTAGAATGTATGAAGGTCGATAAATCTCCTGGTCCTGACCAGATATATCCAAAAACTCTGCGAGAAGCGAGAGAAGAAATTGTGGGGACCCTGGTGGATATATTTGCATTATTGTTAGCCATGGATGAGGTCTCGGAAGACTGGAGAGTAGTGAATGCTGTGCCCTTACTCAAGAGGGGCTGCAAAAAAAAACCTGGGAATGATAGTTAACTCAGGCACATTACGGGCATTTAAACAGTCCTTGGATAAGCATACGGATAATGATGGGATAGTGTAGGGGGAGGGGCTTAAATTTGTTCACAGGTCAGCACAACATCGAGGGCTGAAGGGCCTGTTCTGCGCTGTATTTTTCTATGTTCTATAAGTCTGCAGTAGGTAAGTAACTTGAGAAGATTCTGATGGATAACATATACATGTATTTGGAAAGACTGGGCTATATTAGGTACAGTTAGCATGGCTTAATGCGTGAGAAATCATGCCCCACAAATTTGTTAGAGTTCTTTGATGAAGTGACCAGGAAAATTGCTGAGGGAAGGTTGGTAGATGTAGTCTATGTGAATTTCAGCAAGGCCTTTGATAAAGTTCCACATAGTAGGCTGCTCTGGAAGGTTAGGTCGCGTGGAATCCAGGGAGAACTGGTAAATTGGATACACAGGATAATAAAGTGTGAGGCTGGATGAGCACAGCAGGCCCAGCAGCATCTCAGGAGCACAAAAGTTGACATTTCGGGCCTAGACCCTTCATCAGAGAGGGGGATGGGGTGAGGGTTCTGGAATAAATAGGGATTTCCACTTGCTACACTTGCCCCCACACCTCCTCCCTCACCCCTATCCCAGGCCCCAAGATGACTTTCCACATTAAGCAGAGGTTCACCTGCACATCTGCCAATGTGGTATACTGCATCCACTGTACCCGGTGTGGCTTCTTCTACATTGGGTAAATCAAGCGGAGGCTTGGGGACCGCTTTGCAGAACACCTCCGCTCGGTTTGCAATAAACAACTGCACCTCCCAGTCGCAAACCATTTCCACTCCCCCTCCCATTCTTTAGATGACATGTCCATCATGGGCCTCCTGCAGTGCCACAATGATGCCACCCGAAGGTTGCAGGAACAGCAACTCATATTCTGCTTGGGAACCCTGCAGCCCAATAGTATCAATGTGGACTTCACCAGCTTCAAAATCTCCCCTTCCCCCACCGCATCCCTAAACCAGCCCAGTTCGTCCCCTCCCCCCACTGCACCACACAACCAGCCCAGCTCTTCCCCTCCACCCACTGCATCCCAAAACCAGTCCAACCTGCCTCTGCCTCCCTAACCTGTTCTTCCTCACCCATCCCTTCCTCCCACCCCAAGCCGCACCTCCATCTCTTACTTACTAACCTCATCCCACCTCCTTGACCTGTCCGTCTTCCCTGGACTGACCTATCCCCTCCCTACCTCCCCACCTATACTCTCCTCCCCACCTATCTTCTTTTCTCTCCATCTTCAGTCCGCCTCCCCCTCTCTCCCTATTTATTCCAGTTCCCTCACCCCATCCCCCTCTCTGATGAAGGGTCTAGGCCCGAAACGTCAGCTTTTGTGCTCCTGAGATGCTGCTTGGCCTGCTATGTTCATCCAGCCTCACATTTTAATATCTTGGATTCTCCAGCATCTGCAGTTCCCATTATCACTGAATTGGATACACAATTGGCTTGACGGTAGGAAGCAGAGAGTAATAGTGGAAGGACACTTGTCAAACTGGAGGCTTGTAACTAGTGGTGTGCCTCAGAGGTCAGTGGTAGGCCCGATGCTTTTTGTTATCTATATCGATGATGTGGATGAGAACGCACGAGGCATGATTCATGAGTTTGTGAATGACACTAAAATAGGTGTTATCATGGACAGTGACGAAGATTATCAGAAATTGCAGCTGGATCTTGATCAGCTGGGGAAGTGGGCCATGAAACAGCAAATGGAGTTTAATATGTACACAAGTATAAGGTGTTGCATTTTGGAAAGTCAAATCATTCATGGTGAATAGTAGGGCCTTAAGGAGTGTTGTGGAATAGAGAGACTTTAGAGTTCAGGTGCATGGCTCTCTGAAAGTAGAGTCACAAGTAGACAGGGCAGTGAAGAAGGCTTTTGGTAAACTGGCCTTGATCTGTCAAAGTATTAAGTATCGAAGTTGAGAAGTTATGTTACAGTTTTACAGGACATTGGTGAGACCACACTTGGAGTATTGTGTTTAATCTTGGTTACCTTGCTATAGGAGCGATGTTATTAAACTGGAAAGAGTGCAGCAGAAATTTACAAGAATGTTGTCAGGGCTCAAGGAACTGAGTTATAGGGAGAGGCTGGACAAGCTAGGACATTTTTCTTTAGAATGTAGGAGACTGCTGGGGGATCTTATTGAAGCGTGTAAGTCTTTTTCCCAGCGTTGGGGAATCAAGGACGAGAGGGTATCAGTTTAAGGTATGAGGAGAAAGAATTCATGGGAACCTACCATACTACAGAGGGTAGTATGCATAGGAATGAGATGCCAGCGGAAGTGTTTGAGGCGAGTACATTAACAACATTTAAAAGGCATTTGGACAAATACATGGATAGGAAAGATTTAGAAGGATATGGGCCAAGTGTGGGCAATGGGGTTAGAGATAACAAGGTGTAGAGCTGGATAAACACAGCAGGCCAAGCAGCATCATAGGAGCAGGAAGGCTGATGTTTCGAGCCTAGACCCTTCTTTGGAAATGCATGGATGGACATTTTGGTTGGCATGGACCAGTTTGGGCCAAAGGGCCCGTCTTCATGCTGTAGGAGTCTATGACTCTAAGTGTTACTTGTCACTTGTTGGCCCAAGCCTGGATATTGTCTAGATCTTGTTGCATTTGAACATGGACTGCATCAGAATCTGAACAGTCGCAATGGTACTGAACATTGTGCCATCATTGACGAACATCCCCGCTTTTGACCTTATGATGAACGGAAGGTCATTGATGAAGCAGCTGAAGGTGTTTGGACCTAGACACGACACTGAAGAATATCTGCAGAAATGAGCTACAGATTGACTGACCTGCAATGACTCCAACCAGCAAAATGTTTGCCCCCAATACCCATTGATTCCAATTTTGCTAGGGCTCCTTGAAGCCACACTGGATTGAATGCAGTCTTGATTTGAGTTATCACTCTTAGCTCATCTTTGGAATTCAGCTCTTGTGTCTATGTTTGAACCAAGACTGCAATAAGGTCAGGAGTTGAGTGGCACTGGCGGAACCCAAACTGGGCAACAATAAGGATGTTGTTGATGAGCTGGTGCTGCTTGATAGCACGGTTGATGACACCTTCCATCACTTTGCTGATTATCGAGAGGTAGAGTGATGAGTGATTGGACAAGTTAGATTTGTCCTTTTTTTGTGCATAGGATGTGTCTGGGCAATTTTGTGTAGATGCCGGTGTTGTAACTGCACTGGAAGAGCCTGGCTAGGGGAACAGCAATTGCTGAAGCACAAATGTTCAGGACTATTGCTAGGATGTTGTCAGGGCCCATAGTCTTTGCAGTATCCAGTGCCTCCAACCATTTCTTGAAATCACATGGAGTGAATCAAATTGGCTGAAGACTGGCATCTAAAGTCCTGAGGACCATTGGAGGATCATCCACTTAGCATTTCTGGCTGAAGACTGCTGCAAATGCTTCAGCCTTAACTTTTGCACTGATGTTTTGGGCTGTACCATCATTGAGGATAGGGATATTTGGGAAGGCTGATGTTCTAGTGAGTTGTTAATTGTTCACCATCATTCACAACTGGATGTGGCGGAACTGCAGAGTTTAAATCTGGTCCCTTGATTGTGTGATTAATTAGCTCTGTTCATCACTTGCTGTTTATGCAGCTTGGCATACAAGTGTCCTGCTTGGTAGCTTCACCAGTTTGGCACCTCATCTTCAGGTATGCCTGGTGCTGCTCCTGGCATGCCGTCTTGCACTCTCCATTGAACCAGGGTTAGATTCATAGTCACACAGCTCAACATGTCCATGATGCCCAGATTTCCTAAACTAAACTAATTCCATGTGCCCCCACATATCCCATATACCTCTAAATCTTTCCTATTCATGTCACTGTCCAAATGTCTTTAAAATACTATAATTGTACTTGCCTCTACCACTTCCTCTGGCAGCTTCTTCCATATACACACCACTCTCCATGTGAAAAGGTTGCCTCTCGATCGGTTTTAAATCTTTCTTACCTTAAACCTACGCCCTCTGGTTTTGAACTCCCCCAGTCTGGGGGAAAAACAACCTTTGTTATTCATCTTGTCTATGCCCCTCATGATTTTATAAACTTCTATAAGATAATGGCTCAGCCTTCAATGCTCCACGAAAAAGTGCCAGCTTATCCAACCTTTCCTTATAACTCAAACCTTGCAGTTTCAGTAACATTTTCAGAAATCTTCTTCACACTCTTTCCATTTTTATGACATCCTTTCTATAGCAAGGTGATCAAAATTGTATGCAGTACTCAAAGTGTGGCCACATTAATGCCTTGTACAACTGTAGTATGACATCCCAATTCTTGCACTCAATGCTCTGACCAATGAAGGCAAGCGTGCCAAATGCCTTCTTCACACCCTGTCTACCTGTGATGCCATTTTCAAGGAACTATGTCTCTGCACCCCAAGGTCTCCCTGTTTAACAACACTGCCCAGAGCCTTTCTATTAACTGTGTAGGTCCTGCCTGGTTTGTCTTACCAGAATATAACATCTCACATTTATCTAAATTAAACTCCATCTGCCATTCTTTGGCCCACTGGCTGAGTTAAGCAAGATCCCATTGTTCTGTTTGATCATCTTCTTCACTGTCCACTATACCACCAATTTTGGCATTATCTGCAAAGTTACTAACTATGCCTCCTACATTCTCATCCAAAATGTGTATATAAATGATGAACAACAGTGCACCCAGCGCTGCTCTTTGCGGCACACCAGTGTTCACAGGCCTCCAGTCTGAACAACAGCCCTCTGCCACCAACCTCTACCTCTTTCTGTTGAGCCAGTTTTGTATCCAATTGGTTAACTCTCGCCTGAATCTTTTGTGATATAACCTTCTTAACCAGTCTATGATGTGAAACCAGGTCAAAGGTCTTGCTAAGGTCCACATAAACCACATCTACCACTCTGCCTTCATCTATCTTCTTGGTCACCTCTTCAAAAAACCCAATCAAGGCCCTGAGGCTTGGTCACCTGGCCTGATAGTATTGGTTGAGTGGGGAATATGCTGGGCCAGGAGGTTGCAGATTATGCTGAAGTACAATTTCTGTTGCTGTCGATGGCTCACAGCACCTCTTCAATTGCCCAGTTTTGAACTGATAAATCTGTTCAAAGTCTGTCTCATTTAGCACAATGATAGTGCGACACAACACGAAGGAGATTTTTCTCATTGTGAAGTAAGGACTTTGTCTCCACAATGAATGTTCAGTGGACACTCTTACTAATACTGCTATGGACAAATGCATCTGCAGCGAGTAGATTGGTAAGGATGAGTTTAAATATATTTTTGTTTGTTTATTTAAGGGGTGAGAGCATTGCTGGCCAGGCCATCATTTATTGGCCATCCCAGAGGGCAGCCATATTGCTGTCTGTCTAGAGTCACGTGTAGACCAGAGCAGGTAAGGATTGCAGTTTCCTTCCCTAAAACATAGTTTTTTTTCCAACAATCAGCAAGGATTCATAAATTCATTAGATGCTTAATTCCAGATTGGCCAGGGCAGAATTCAAAACCTGAGTCCCCAGAGCATTACTTGGGTCTCTGGATTAACAGTCCAGCTATAATACCACTAGGCTGTTGCCTCCCTAATTTTACAGTAAGTTTTTTGCTCTTTTTGGTTCTCTCACCACTTTCTGCAGACCCAGTATAACAGCTGTATCCTTTAGAACCCAAGCAGCATTGTGGACTCTATCTGCAGCACATGGACTGCAGCAGTACGAGAAGACGTCATCTTTTCAAGAGCAACTAGGAAGGGCAATAAATGCTCATAAGCCAGTGATGCCCCCATCCCACAAATGAATAAAAAACAAGCTTAACCAGAGTGCAGGTGCCAAGCCACCCTTGGGGGTGTACGTTGAAATCACCCATATTTTGCGCCCATGCTAGCCTCAGTGCTTCCTCCAAGTGTTGTTCAACAATGAGGAGTACTGATTCATCAGCTGAGGGAGGACAGTACCTGGTAACCAACAGGAGGTTTCCTTGCTAATGTTTAACCTGAAGCCAAGAGATTTCATGGGGTCTGCAGTCAATGTTGAGGGGACCCAGAAAAACTCCTTCCCTATTGCATGCCACTGTGCCACCACCTGTCCTACCAGTGGGACAGGACACGTCCAAAGATGGTGATGGGATTGTTCTAAGAAGACAGTGACGTCTTCTAAGGGTCACTGGATGTGAAACATTAACTCTGCTCTCTCTCCACAGATGATGCCAGGCCTACGGAGTGTTTCTAGCATTTTCTGTTTTTATTTTGTTCATGATGTTGATGTCCAGGATATTGTCTTATGATATATGATTCAATGAGTATGATTAGGTCAGGCTGCTGCTTGACTAGGCTGTGAGACAACACTCCCAATTTTGGCATTAGGCTAAAATGTTAGTAAGGAGAACTTTGCCGGGTTTACAGGGCTGTTTCTGTTGTTGTCTATTCCAGTGCCTCAGTCAATGCCATGTGGTCCAGCCAGTTTCATTTCTTTGTTGAGACTTTGCAGTGACTGATACAACAGAGTGGCTTGCTCGGCCATTTCAGAGAGCAGTTGAGAGTGAACCACATTGCTGTGGTTCTGGGGTCACATGTCGGTGACACCAGGTGAGAATGGCAGATTTCCTTCCCTGACGGACATTAGTGAGCCAAATAGTTTTTTCTGACAATCGACAATGGCTTCATGGTCATCAGTAGATTCTTCATTGCAGGATAATTTTCAGATTTCAAAATGCTGTACGTGCTTATAGTTCACCAATCATATTCACTAGTATTCGCAAATGGTGGAATAAGCTTAGAGTCAGCACAGGCATCATGGCCCAAAGGGTCTTTAACTACGTTTAAAGCATGATTGAACATTGCATTTATATAGTACCTCTCAGAAATACTGGACATCTCAAACAGCAAATGAAGCAGTTTTATAATCAGGTTTTTAATTCCTAACCGAATCCGGCCTCCTGCCCCAACACATTCACACAGAGATAAAAGCAGAAAGTGCTAAAAAGAAATTGAGCAGATCCTAAAGTATCTGTGGAGGGAGAAACACAGTTCAGGTTTCAAGTTAGTTTTGATTTAAGTTCACAGGCCAGAAAATTAATTGGGGAAACCAAGCGGAGGCTTGGGGACCGCTTTGCAGAACACCTCCGCTCAGTTCGCAACAAACAACTGCACCTCCCAGTCGCAAACCATTTCCACTCCCCCTCCCATTCTCTTGATGACATGTCCATCATGGGCCTCCTGCACTGCCACAATGATGCCACCCGAAGGTTGCAGGAACAGCAACTCATATTCCGCCTGGGAACCCTGCAGCCATATGGTATCAATGTGGACTTCACCAGTTTCAAAATCTCCCCTTCCCCCACTGCATCCCTAAACCAGCCCAGTTCATCCCCTCCCCCCACTGCACCACACAACCAGCCCAGCTCTCCCCCCCCACCCACTGCATCCCAAAACCAGTCCAACCTGTCTCTGCCTCCCTAACCGGTTCTTCCTCTCACCCATCCCTTCCTCCCACCCCCAGCTACCTACTAACCTCATCCCACCTCCTTGACCTGTCCGTCTTCCCTGGACTGACCTATCCCCTCCCTACCTCCCCACCTACACCCTCTCCACCTATCTTCTTTGCTCTCCATCTTCGGTCCGCCTCCCCCTCTCTCCCTATTTATTCCAGTTCCCTCCCCCCATCCCCCTCTCTGATGAAGGGTCTAGGCCCGAAACGTCAGCTTTTGTGCTCCTGAGATGCTGCTTGGCCTGCTGTGTTCATCCAGCCTCACATTTTATTATCTTGGAATCTCCAGCATCTGCAGTTCCCATTATCTCAGAAAATTAAGCCTGTTACCTTTCACCTGAAAACTACATCTCCCAGAGGGCATTGGGGCTGAGCGCTGGCGCAGTGCGTGCAGTTGCGGGACTTGCCTGGGTCTGGTCACGGGATGTAAAGATGGCGTTGGATGTTCAGGCCCGGGACTGGGAGTTTGACCGCTTCGATGAAGGATCCCAGAGTGAGTTTCGAGCTGTGCTTCAGGCCCGGGCTTTGCTATGGGGAAAGAAAAGCCTTCTTTCCCAGAGAAATACTCTCTTCTAATTTCCATTTCTCATCTATCCCCGCCCCCCGGCCAATCTGCCCCCTCCCACCATAGAAGGGACTCTTCTTCTTTCCACTATTCTCTTCCCCCCAAGCCTTGGGCTGTCAGTTTCCCCTAAATCATCAGCATCTAATGATCTTAACCATTGATCCGATTCGGTACAGTGAACATTGTTTGCAGCAGTTCCTAACGCTGGAATGTAATCTGTGGTCTACTGTGTCTCAGTGCAGTCTGTTAAGTGGTTAGACAAGCGGGAGTCTGGAAGAACACAGCAGGCCAGGCAGCATTTGGAGGAAAGGAACAGTCAACGTTTCGGATATTGCCCTTCCTCGGTCTGTTAATTGATGGGTGCATCATAATAGAGATCATTTGGTATAATGAGTTCTTCATAGCTCTCTTAGAGCAAACCTGTCAGTTCTATTTTCTTGTTTTATCCTTGTAACCCCACAAATCTATTTCCCTTTAACAGAGTTTCCATTTGTCTTTTGAAATCATTAACTGTATCAGTTTCCAATACCCTCATTAGTAGAGTTTCTTGCCCTTTGAATCTCCTATGCAAAATCTTCAATCTGTGCACTGTTGTCCTTGTGCAATCAAATAATGGAAATACCTGAGTTTTATCTAAACCTGGCATTCTACATCTGTTAGACATCCCATGATCTCTTTTGCTTCAACGAGGCAAACCACCAGATTCTCCAGCTAGGATTAAAGATCCAGTGATTGATTCTGTTAAATCTTTACTGCACCCTTCTGTGGGCCCTCATGTTCTTCTGCAGGCACTGTGACCAAAATTAGATGTAGTGCTCCAGTTTAGGTCTTTTGAGTTCAAAATAATGTTTGGAACCTTTTTATTATAATAAATATGAACACTGCATGTCAGAGGTATTTGGCATAAGCAGTAGTATGTATGTTTGGTAGAAATATAAGTAACATGACAAAATGGTGTTTACTTAGTTGTTACCATCTGTTCCTATTGACATCTTCTTTGGACTTGTTGGTTGGCGTTTGCTATATTCTTCTTGCCCTGTGTGTCTGTTGACTATTATCTTCTCTTAATTGTGTTGAGGATCAGGACACTTCTTGTACCCTTTTATGTCTAGCCTGGTGCTACATTAAGTTTCTGATGATTTTACCATTGACTTCACCAACCTGATTACTTTATGATAATTTCATTATTACCCATTAGTATCTCCAAGGTTTTGGAGTAGATTTGCAGCTCGGGTTGTGGGTGTTGCGGTTGGTTGGCTCGCTGAGCTGGTTTGTTGCTCCGTAGACGTTTCATTACCCTACTGGGTAACATCGTCAGTGCAACCTCCGATGAAGTGTTGGTGTGTTTTCCCGCCTGGTTTTTAAACTCTGGAGTCCATTGAGCTGGATTGCCTTACTTCAGGTTTTCCTTTGTAGTGGAGTATATATGGGGTCAAGTTCTGTGTGTTAATTGATGGCTTTCTTCGTGGAGTACCAGGCTTCTAGGAATTCCCACACCTGTCTCTGCTTAGTTTGTCCCAGGATTTTGATGTTCTTCCAGTTGAAAGTGGATTGAGATGAGTGAGTATTTGTCATGTCTTTTAGTAGCCACTTGGTGTTCGTATACTCTTGTTGTTAGTTTCCTTCCTGTTTGTCCAATATAGTGTTTCTCACAGTCTCTGCAGGGGATCTTCTAGATGACATTGGTCCTGTCCATGACCATGGATGATATTACCCAGCAGGGTAACGAAACATCTGAGGAACAACTAACCAGCTCAGCGATACAACCAACCTCAATACCCATTAGTATTTCATTAAGTTACATGTTGCTTGCACACTGCCATTTGTTTATTGCGTAGGAGATTTTTTTTAACGTAGTCAACACAACGTAGTAGTTCTTATCTTTGATGTCTTGTTATGGAGATCGACAAACAAAAATATTTCTCTAAATGTGAGTTTGCTCGCTGAGCTGGAAGGTTAGTTTTCAGACGTTTCATCACCAAACATCATCAGTGAGCCTCCGACGAAGCGCTGGTGTTATGTCCCGCTTTCTATTTACATAACACCAGCGCTTCGTCGGAGGCTCACTGGTGATGTTTGGTGATGAAACGTCTGAAAACTAACCTTCCAGCTCAGCGAGCAAACTCACATCCAGAACCTCAACCTGAGCTACAAATCTTCTCAAAACTTGATATTTCTCTCAGCTTGCAATTAGCCAAACCCTGATCTGAGCTTTTACAACAGTTTGACATCCACCTTCCACTTGTTTCTCAGCATTTTCAGAATTCATATTTCCACACTAGCATATAGCCCAGCGGTTTATAAAGATTTATAAGGATTTACTACAAGTTCCCTGCTTTTGTACCCAATTTGTCTACTTCCTAAAGCTCATGATGTATACTTTCCTAATTGCTGTTTGTACTGTCATCTTCAAGGATCTATGCAGATGAGTTGCCAGTTCCCTCTGTTTCTGCATGCCCTTAATAACTGTGGCATTAATACTGTATTATATCTATATATCAAACAAAAATTGGCTGTAGTACTGACTTTCCAGTCTATAAACAACTTAACCATAGCACCCGTTTTTTTAATCTACCCTGACACTGATCCTCATTTTATGAACCTCAGTTTTATTACCCAGCCTGTTTAACGTAGTATGATGTCAAACTTTTCTAAACATCACTTTGGCAATGTTCTTTGCTTTCCCTTCATCCTGTCTCATGACTTCAGGGTAAGAAGGCCTATTAGTCAACTACATCCTGCCTTTTAAAATCCAAGTGGGTTCTTCTAAATTAATTTGCACCTCTTCAAGTCCCCATTCTAATTGCTTTCATTTTTTCTAAATTTTACCTACCTCTAATATTAAACTGACCAGCTTTTAGTTACTAGGAATGTCCTTGCAGTATTTCTTGAATGATGTTGTCATACTTGCCCCTCTCCAAAATGCAGAATTTTGCCTGTTATTTCCAACTCTACCTTCAAGGAATTGAGTTAAATAAAGTCCAAGCATTCAGCCAAAGATAACATGGAAAATTGATGAGTGAATCCCACTTATTGCTTTTCGCTTAATGTTGACAAGCTGATGATGAAAAGCTATCTGCCCAGTCTCAGCTGGGAAATTTGTAGTCTGAGAATTTGTAAATGCTAAAACCAAGAATTCCCTGAGGAGTGAAGATATTGAGAGTTCTGCTGATTTTGACTGTGTTCACTTTGGTCTAATTTGGAATGGGTTAGTGAGGCATAGCCAATTTCTTTTAAAGCTGAAATAGCAAAATGTAGGTACAAATTAATTCAGATAATAAGATATATAGCTGGATGAAGACAGCAGGCCAAGTAGCATTAGAGGTCAGGAAGGCTGATATTTCGTGCCTAGAAGGGACTAGGCCCGAATTGTCGGCCTTCCTGCTCCTCTGATGCAGCTTGGCCTGCTGTGTTCATCCAACTCTACGCCTTGTTATCGCAAATTCTCCACCATCTGCAGTTCCTACTATCTCTTGAAGCAAATTAATGCGTGTCTCCAAACCTCTGGCTTTCTGCTTAGGAATCCATGCTGAAGTTCAGCTTAAGAATTATGGAAGATTTCTTGAGGAATACACCAATCAGTTGAAAGGAATTGAAGATGCATTGGATGACTCAGTTGGGGATGTCTGGGATTTCACTCTGGATCCAGTAGCTCTTAAGGTATCTTTAAGAAAGTCTAATCTAAACGATCTGGAACTTTGGTAGTGTTGAATTTTTCTGGACTTTTGAGTTTTGACTTGCTGTCATTAGGATGTGAACCAATCTCGTGCCCTCTACTCAGGAAATTGCTGAAAATGTGAATGAGACGTTTAAACTAGTCGATTTAATAAATCATCTTTGAACCAACTGAATCTAAACCAGAAGCTTTTTATTATGTTAATGACATGCAGAAATCATGATAGAGCTTGAGATAGAAAGATATGTTTGAAAGTAGAAGAGTGAATGTACAAAGTACTGCATTTTCCCATCTAATTGTATATGTGTTTACTTTGTAATAACAGTGTATGCTGTTAGCCTATCTGTTATGCAGTAAGCAATGCAAAATCTTGGCAGTTGTGTTAATTAAATATTTTTCAGTTAAACAACTTTTCATAGTTTTCACAGATACTTGTTACATGGAGAAACGAAATGTAAAAATGCTGCATGGTATGTTAAAACTTAACGTGTTTTCTGAAGTAGATTCATCCCTCACAACATTGTGCATAATTAATTCTGGTTTGCATTCTACTGAAATCAGAATCCTCTTAATCTTCTCTAATCTAAGTACAACCACAGCTTCCCAGCCTCTTTGCAAGTGCTGTATTTCTAGTATGATTGCTGTAAAATTGCTTGGTGTCCCCTCAAAGACTTCAACATCCTCCCTAACATTTATCCAGAATTGTCCACAATGATGGGGCCAAAGCAATGTTCATAAGATTTAGCAGAAATTTAATTGCTTTCAGCTTCTCCTTGACGTTGTCAGGAGCCTTCCATGCTCTGATGCACCCTTGAGTGTTCATGCCAGAAGCTCCTTACCACCATGGTTGGCCTTCCCAGAAGCACCATCGGGTGGAGATATTAGATAAAGTAAGGGTAGTTAAAGGAGGAGTGGGACCGATCAGAGATCAAAAAGGGGATTTACATATGGAGAAATAGGCCTGGCTGAATGAGTACTTTGCAACTCTCTTTTTATTGCAGAAGGGGAGGCTGCTGCCTAAACCAAAGTGACAGAAAGAAACTCACTAGAAATGTTCAAGATTAATATGGGAAGAAGTCTAGGATAGATTGGCACTTAAAGTTGACAAGGCTTTGAGACTGCATGAGATGCATCCAAGGGTTTTGAAGGAAGTGAGGGGGAGAAATTTCTGGAGCACTGGCCATGATCTTTCAGTTTTACCTAGATAGTTTTACCTGGAAGTGCAAGAAGACTGGAGAATTGCAAATGTTACGGCCTTGTTCAAGAAAGGTTGTAAAGAATGTCCTTGCAATTACAGACTAGTTAGTTTAACTTAGGTGGTGGGACACTTAAAAACAATTATTTGCAATGGAATTAGTAACCTTGTGGAGAAAGGCGCACTGGTTAGGTAGAATCAGCATCAATTTCTGAAGAAGGAATTGTTTGATTAATTGGTACTGTTTTTCCAAGAGGTTTAAGAATGGAGTGATGTGGTTAACATGAATTTCCAGAAGGTGTTTGATGCAGTTCCATACACAATTGTTGAGGAAAGTTGCAGGTCATAATAAAAAAGTGACAGTATAAATGTGGATGCAAAATAGGCTATGTGGTGTTAAACAGAGTAATGGCCAATGGATATCTTTTGGGCTGGAAGATGGTTTTGTGGTAGAGTTCCCTGAGGTTGGTATTGGGATCCTTGCTTTTCCTGGTAAAATATTCTAGTGTGAACAGTACAATTTAAAAGTTTGCAGTTAACACTCAACCTGGAAAAATTGTAAACTGTGAGGAAGACCATGCAGAACTTCAAAGTTGACAAGTTGGAGTGTTTGGACAGGAGGTAGATGAAGTTAAAATGCAAAGAAGTGTGAGGTGATGCACTTTTGTCAAAAGAACATTGAAAGACTACACGAAGTTTGGGTGCAATTCAAAGGAGGGTGCAGGAGCAGGAGTACCTGGCTGTATATATGTACAGATCTTTGAAGGTGGCAAGAGAAGTAGAGAGAGTAATGATTAATTATTATGTTCTTGACTATGTTAATAAAGGGCAGAGAGTGTAAGAGCCACGTAATGATGGTGTACTTGTTTAAGATGCTTGTTAGACCTCAGCTGCAGTACTGTGTACATTTGTGGGTGCCACATTATAGGAAAGACGCATTAGAGAGTTCAGAAGCAATGTACAAGAATGGTTCCAGGAATGAAAAGCTGGAGTTAGAAGGATAGAATGAAGAAGTTGGGACTGTTCTGCTTAGAGGGAAAGTTTGATAGAAGCTTTCAAAATCATGAACGGACTGGACAGAGTAGGTGGGTGAAACCATTCCTGATTGTTAAAGACAAAAGAACAAAATGGCTCATTAAATGATGTGCACATGAAGCAAGGGTGACAGAAGAAAAAACTTCTTCAAGCAGAGAATAGTCTTGAATGTACCGCCTGGAAATGTGCAGACAGGTTCAATTGAGGCATCCAAGAGGGCATTGGATGGCTATTTGGATAGAAATAGCATGCACGGATATTGGGCAAAGGTAGGATATCCTATGCACTTGGTAATAGACCTAGTGCAGGTATGATTGGCCAAATGGCCTCCTTCTGTGCTGCAACAATTGTGTGATTCTGTGAAGTGCATTCCAAGAAAATCCTCCATGGCAGAACAGGCAAAGGAAGACTGCTTCTCCCTGGTTGTCGATGTAGGAAGTGGCTGCATGGGACTGTAGCCCTTTTTGAGGCAGACTCAATAAACGTTCAGGCAAAACTGCAAAATTAACCACAATCCTGTATGGTGAACTTATCATTGACTCAAGACCTCTTGGGCATTCATACCTCTATAAAAGGGACATCTGCAAGTGAAGTATGACTGTTGACACTAACTTCAGGGAGACAGTGCGGATGGGCAGGATACTGAAAGGCTGATTGTTTGAAAAGACATTGGATGAAGTGAGCAGAATTGAAAAAACTCACCTAACAGGATTTAAAGAAAACAGAGGCCACTGAATCATGCACCTTCTCAGCCTGCTATCTTTTCCTGTACTAAATGCAGCAGAGACCCTGCCATTTCATAGTAGGACTCCTGAGTCTCACAAGGTGATGCTTAATGCCGAGTTGACCAAAGCCAAATCGATTTTGAGAGGTGGCTGCCATCGCTGAATCTATTTTCAGTGCGTTGTCTTTGTCACGCTATTCATTTCTCAATTCACTCTCCTTTACGTTCAGCAGCGTTCTCTAAAACGAACAAAAACAAAGTTGCTGGAAAAGCTCAGCAGGTCTGGCAGCATCAGTGAAGGATAAAGCAGAGTTAACATTTCGGGTCCAGTTACAGCATCCACAGTTCTTTCAGTTTTTATTTTCTATAATGAACCTTATTGCAAGCTTTCTTTTTCAAGTCTATACTTTTGTCACCCAGGGTGATATAGATTGAATGCTGCTACTTTTCATCCCATGCGAATATATCCAGTCTGTTCCTAAACTATTCTTCTTCGAAGGTCTTGCATTGCGTATTTATGGTTTAATTGCCGACCTTTGATCTAGCCTGTTTGGGCCAGATAATTTTTGTTAAGTAAAATTAACCATCCTCTGGTTGAATAATTAATCACTTTTCCTTTTTCGAAGACCACTTTATACCTAATTAATATCCTAAACTAACCCACATGGGGAACCAACCAACAGTGACAGAAGCAAAGAACTGAGTTGAGAATGTTGGAAGGGATACATATTTTAAATAAATGTTGTTTATCAAATTGATTTCAGAACTGTGATTGAATCTTACATTCCAGTGATGTGAAACCAGAATCTGGAATTGCTTTAATCATTTTGGAAACACCTGACCTGACTTTGAGAGTTTTTCAAGTATTTTCTTGTACCTGTAGATGGAAGCATAGTCATAAAGTCATATAGCACAGAAACAGACCCTTCGGTCCAGCCAGCCCTTGCCGAACATAATCCCAAGCTAAACTAGTCCCACCTGCCTGCTGCAGGCCAATATAGAGTTCAAGGATGTTTCTAAACTGTTAGGTAACTGAGACAATGAACGAACCATTAATTTACACTGAGGTATGAATGACTAATAGATTGTCCTGTGAAGGAAAAATGATTAGATTGTCTCTTTGAGGCGGTCATCATTTAGAACGTATGTGGTGTGAATGTTACTTGATGCTTGTCAGCCACGGTTTTCAGCATTTGAACACGGGTTGCTGTAGTTCACAATAAAAACTCAAGAGAACTGCGGATGCTGGAAATCAGAAACAAAAGCAGACATTGCTGGAAAAGTTCAGGTCTGGCAGTGTCTGTGGAGAGAAATCAGAGTTAACATTTTAGGTCCAGTGAACCTTCCTTAGCACATCCAAGCTGCCAGACTAATGAGCTTCTGCAGCAATTTCTCAGTTTATTTCTGCTGTGGTTATAGATTTCGATTGATTGCCATGCAAAATGCAAATGGGGCATGAGCTTTGTTTGAAATTTGTGTGGGGGAAATAAACTAGAGGAAAAGCAGTGGTCCTTATGATACCTTGTGTCAGAAAGCAGTCAGCATAATTAGTTTAGAAGGCAGTTACATATTTGCTATATCCACAGGCATGGTTTTAATGAAGAATTGAAACGTTGTTGAGCCAAACATCTAATGAAAGATTCCATCCAATCTTATCTTGGAAAATAGCTGGAAAACTGAAGTGAATCCTAGACAGCTGCAGCGTTTCAGTAGATTAGATTCAGGAGATATTGGTGAATTTCCAACATTCTTATAACTTCTAAGTGAATCCTTTGGGTTGAGGTTGAAAAAGGTAGAACTGGTTTATAGCACACATAGTTAGAAACCATCGTGTTAATGGTGCTTTATTTGTTTAATTAATTTTTCTATTCATTATAGAAGCCAGCCCATTTTTTTGTGTAAAATATGAAATCTAGTGCCATGTTTCTTTTTAGGACAAAGATTTAGGGAAGACATGGGGGGCAGTTTTTATTTTACACTGTAGTTCATTTGTGCAATAAATGCCAGAGGATGTGGATTTGGATACGGTTACAACTTTTAAAAGACATTTGGCTAAGTATGTGAATAAGAAATATTTGGAAGAATATGAGCCAAGTGCAGGCAGGTGGGACTATTTCAGTTTGGTATTGTGTTTGGCACATAATTATCCAAATGTCTTTTAAACGCTGTATCTGTACCCCTATCTACCATTTTCAGAAGTTCATTCCACATATAAACTGTACTCTGCATGAAAAGTTTGCCCCTCATGTCTTTTTTAAAAGCTTTCTCCTCTCACCTTAAAAAAAAACCCTTTTAGTCTTGAAATCTCCCACCATGGGGAAATGACACCTGCTATTCACTTACTCAATTCTCCTCATGATTCTCCAAGCCTCTGTTAGGTCACCCGTCTATCTCCTACAATCCACCGAAAAAAGTCACAGCCTATTCTTATAACTCAAAGGGTCTGTTTCCATGCTGTATGACACTGTGAATCCAGTTAATCGTTGAGTGCTTGGGCTTCTCTTTAAATACTAATGGTTTCTAACAAGATAAAATGTCTCCTTTTGGAAGGAGAAACTTCAGTTGTTTATGGAATTAAAGCTAGGACGTTGGGTAGTATTGTAGAACAGAGAGCCAGGAGTTCAGGTACAAAATTCTTTTGAAGTTTGCATCATATAGATGGGGTGGTTAAGAAGGCAATTAGCATGATTACTGTCATTGTTCAGTATTTTGAGTATAGGATTTGGGACATTATGATGAGTTGTACACTACATTGGTGAGACCTCATGTCAAGTGCTATGTCCATGCTGATTACCCTGTTATGGGTAGGATATTATTAAACTGGAGAGGGTTTAGAAAAGATTTGCCAGGATTGGAGGATTTGAGTTATAAGAAAAGGCTGTGACTTTTTTCAGTGGATTGTAGGAGGTAGACGGGTGACCTAATAGAGGCTTATAGAATCATGAGGAGAATTGAGAAGGTGAATGGCAGGTGTCATTTCCCTGTGGTGGGAGATTTCAAGACTAAAGGGTTTATTTTTAAGGTCAGAGGAGAAAGCTCTTAAAAAGATATGAGGGGCAAACTTTTCACGCAGAGCACAGTTTATATGTGGAATGAACTTCTGAAAGTGGTAGATAGGGCTACAGGCACAGTGTTTAAAAGACATTTGGATAAGTATGTAAATACAAAATGTTTGGAGGAATATGGGTTAAGTGCAGACAGGTGGGACTAGTTTAGTTTGGAATTATGGTTGGCGTGGACTGGTGGGTCTATTTCTGTGCTATGTGACTCGACTCTATCATTAATAGTATAATTACTTAGAAACTAAGCAACCTGCTGAACTGTTTTGGTCACCTACTGTTTCAATGAGGCTTACATGAAAGAAGTGTCAAAAGCCTGAAAGTGATGTCCACTTTCAGGTGGATTTGTAGCAGCTTTTTGCGAAAGCTAAATGTGATGTTGAAGGTTTCATTCTGGATAAGTGCAGTCTGTAACAAACTGAGGCAGCACTGAGGTCCTATTAGGATGTTTAAGCAGTATTTCTGATCAAGTTGAAAGTTGTCCTGCCATATAGTATCCCCATCAGCCTGAGGGAAAATTGATCATGAATCAGATAGGGCACCTTTCTGATCTGGCATGCACACAGAATGTAGGGCTACAATCCTGAGAATATGGCAATTTAATTTAAATTTGAATTTTTAAAAAAATAAGCTAACTTTGGTTAAACTGGCCATGGAACTGGTGAATTGTCATTAAAAACTGAATTGGTTCACTAATGAGTTAGAGGGAAGTAAATGTTCCCTCTTTACTAGGTCTGTCTTTTTTGTACCACGCCCTGTGACTGGGTTGACTGACTCAACTTGTGACTGACTGGCTTGCCAGCTCAATTGAGAGTCAGACTCTACTTTGTAGAGGAGGTACATTTCACCATCCACTTCATTGCTTCAAGAATGCCACTCTCTGTCTCCTTGTCTATGTGGCTATTGGGTAAGGAGATCAGGCTCATTGTGGTACTTGTGGTCATGTTTTGACAGTGGCTGATGTAAATAACTGAAACTGTTAGAGACAGCAACAGATGTCTGACGCCATGTAACTGCTTGCCAGTAAGGGATTTGTTGCATTGACTTGGAAGGAGAAAGTGATAAGAGGGGAGAGTACAGTTTTAGTGTTATACAGTGTTGTAGTATTACAACATGATTGAATTATTTGAGTGGGGGGGTCACGCAGAATTGTGATTAAACACATTGTAATTTTTGTTTTAGCTTTTACCATATGAACAATCTTCGTTGCTGGAGCTTATTAAAACTGAAAATAAAGTAAGTTAATATCCAGTATAAATTTGTCAATCACATTTAAATATTATATCAGTTATGTTTCTATATTGTCAATACATTTTAATGAATCTAGAATATTAATATATTTTCTGTCTGTATTTTTAGTTGGTGGTTTGGTTTTGTGGGTGGAGTTTGCCATTCTGATAGTGGTTTCTGACATGGCTCTTGCCATTTTCCATGATCTGTTGTTGGATTGATGCTGTTAAGAGGAAAGCTGAACAGGTGAACCACAGTCATTGAAAGCATAAAATGATACATTAAGGGGAACCTGTAATGATCCCTGAGCAAGATTAAGATGAAGTTTGGCTTTGGTTACTGGACTCGAGCCCCTGACGTTTGCCTCTACTGTGTCTACTTATTGACTTCTGACCTTGCCTACTGGGTTTGATAACTGGGTATATGGGGAGAGAGGGAAATGGCCCACTGTAATTCAGAGCGTGTACCATGGGAAATGAGTGTGTGTGCACGCGCGTGCAAGTCAGAGACAACATTGGAAGAAGAGACAGGTAGTGTTGGAAGGATCAACAGCCAGGGATGGACAGTGTGGTTTGTGAAGAGGAGGAGCATACAGCGTGGTAGCAAAGAGGGAGGAATGGGCTGGGAAATGTAAACTCTGAGGGGGGGGGCAGTATAAAGGGGTATTTTCAAGATGAGTTAGGGATTTTAAAAACATACTTGTGCAATAAAGACACTACTCACATAATACGAGATAACAAGGTGTAGAGCTGGATGAACACAGCAGGCCGTGTTGACGTTTTGGGCCCAGACCCCCCTCCATTTTTCTGAAGAAGTGTCTAAGTTCGAAACATCAACCTTCCTGCTTCTCTGATGCTGCTTGGCCTGCTGTGTTCATCCAGCTCTACACCTTGTTATCTCAGATTCTCCAGCATCTGCAGATCCTACTATCTCAGTTACATAATTTGCTTTGCCAGTTAACTATAGTTATAGAACTAATTTGTCAAAAAGATAAGTTTTCTATCTTTATCTGGTTGCAGATGTGGTATTGAGGCAGTGATAGCATATCACTTTGTTTGAATTGACAGCCCAGGTTAGCTAAATATGTTAGTGATCACTGCATTTGTATGAAGGGCTACGACGGGAAATTTCCGTACAACAAAGTTGAAGTTACACGTGCATTTTTGTGTTGGATTTAAATGTAAGAATAAATGAAAGTTTTGCTATCAAAGTAAGTAAATGTAGAAGGTCTAAAATGTGGAATTATGTTGCTAGTGGATAATGCTGTAATTTGACTGTTTGCTAATTAAGTGAAAATGTCTGTTGTAGGTTCTGAATAAAGTGATTACGGTGTATGCTGCTCTTTGTTGTGAAGTGAAGAAGTTGAAATATGAGGTAAGAACTTTACACCTTTTGTTTCCTATGTGGTAAGAAAAGCAGCATTGTTTAAATGTTCTTAAAGATACCTTGTGTTTCAGGGGAAAAACGTATAATTTAGCTCAGCTAAAAAGGCCTTACTACTTTTTTTTTAAAGTTTACAAATGATTTTTCTCTTTTCAGGCTGAAACTAAATTTTACAATGGGCTTCTGTTCTATGGAGAAGGAGGTTAGTTTTGTACTCTACTTGAATATTTACATTTTACATCTTTGTAGGGAGGGTGCAAAATATTCTGCAGGGAAAAAGGAGTGAGCCAAAAGTTGTGGTGCATTACCAGTAACAACACTGGGACCAGCCAGGTGGTAATTTTACAGCAGGTGGTAATTAATCAAAAGGAATGGGTTGTACCATAACCATACTGGAAGTACACCCCTTGTGGGGCGGTGCACCAATGTAGTCGGGGAGAGTTTACTTTAAATTTGCAGAGGGATGGGAACCAACATTTTGAAGTAGAAGGAGGGAGAGTGTAGGCTAGTATTTGAGAACGATGTAGACAGTGGAGTAAGAATAAATACGAAGTGAACAAAGGCAAGTTTAGAATGCATGTGTAAACATAACTTGAATAAAAGCTGAGCTGTGAGCACAAGTAACGGTGTAGGAATATAAAGTAGTTGCAGTAAGAAAAGCTTGGCTTAAAGCAGGTGAGGTGTTGGATGTTTAATATTCAAGGAAGTCAAATGTTCAGGAATGATAGGAAGGAGAAATGGGAGGCGGGGTAGCAGTACAGATTAGAGTTATTAGTGTTGGAAAGAGAGGATGCCTTGATGGGCCAAGGACAGAATTTATTCTCACTGAGTAGAGAATTGAGGAGCATTTGAATGTGCTTTTGGGGTATTTGTAGATTTTCAAATTCAGAGAGCAAGAGGAGCAAAACTACAGAAATTACAGATGTGCAAGAAATGTACATTGGAGATCTTTGGGTATTTCACCCAAACATCGATTTGAATAATGCAAGAGTAAAGGGTAAAGACAGGAGAGGCCGTCCTCAAATTTGTTCAGGATGACTTGCTTAGCCAGTGTCTTCTCATTCCAGTTGGGAAGGAGCCATTGTTGAATCTTTTTCTGTGGAATGGCATGGGCCAAATAGCTTAAGTGTCTTTAAGGAACACGTTTTATAAAGATTGCTGTATTAGGAGATGATATCTTTTCAGTCTGGCTTTGTTCCAACAAGATTGGGGAACTAAAACCAGGCCTCCCGGTTTGTCCAGGGAAACAGAGAATATGATTAAACAAAAATGGAAGATGCATGTTGAATTTGATATGATTCTGTTGATTCGAAGGTCTGGAGGTTGCAAGTGATAGAAATAAAGGTAACGGAAGAATTTACCCATAATCTTGCAACATTTCTCTGATACAGAGAGAGTTCTTGGGGTTTGGATTGTGGCAAGTGTGATACCTTTTTTCAAGAAAGAATGTAAGGACAGTCCTAATAACTGCTGGGCAGTCAACTCAGCATCAGTGTCTCAGAAATAATCAAGGAAAGAAAATAACAGGCACTTGGAATATGTTTGGTTAATTACGGAGAGTCAACATCTTTTGTAAAAGACACATTGTGATCGACTGATTTGTTGCTAAGTAACAGCTTGAAAAAGGAGAAGCAATGGATGTTGTCTGTTATGGAATTAATGTTTGACAAAGTGCCATACAAGGCTGGTTTTAAAAAAATTGAGGTTAATGGAATAGGAGGATAACAGTCAACTTTGGAGAAAAAAAATTGGCAAAGGACAGAAAACAGTGAGTTGTGGGAAATAGTTGTTTTACAAACTGGGCCATCAGAGGCAGTATTATTGCCTAAAGATCACTGCTACAGTCATTGCATTATCCTGTGACTTGGATGTTGGAATATAGAGCAAAATGTCAAAGCTTGATGACGTTACCAAACTTTAAATTGTGGCCTGCATTGAAAATGATGCCATTTGATCGCAACAAATGGTGTGGATAAGTAACAGATGCAATTTAACACAGAGATTGAGGTGATGAATTATGGAGGTGAAGGGATGGTGTGAGGGTGCATGTGCTTTGGGATAAACCTGTCGTCTTCTGTGTAATGACCCTTAAGACCAAAGTGGACTGGGAAGTATTCTGAAAGAAATGAATACGCTTATTTCTTAATTAAGTATTCTTAATTACTTTTCTGATAATGACTGTGTTGATCCAAGAAATGCCTTGATTATTTGAGGTTGCCATGGGGATGAACAATAATGAAGGAAAGGATTAAAAAAAACTAACTGTAGTTAGTTTGGGTGACCCGTTCTTTTTTCCTGTTTGCAGTTCATGGAAGTATAGAATCCGCGTACAGAGAAAACAAGCAAGGTCCTCTCTGGTGTTGAAGTAGGTTCTGAAAATAATATAAAGACTGTGTTACTCGATTGTATTATACAGTTGAAAAAAGCAGAGCTGAAGACCAGAGGGGAAAGGGATTGTGGGTTTGAGAAAACCCATTGCTGCTCTTTTGGCATGGCCAGAGCCCGCCAAGAAAGGCTGAGAGTTTGGAGAAGGGAGTGTCTTGAGTTCTGTACCATCAGATGATTATAACTCAAGTGAGAGAAGATTTGTCCACCTTTTTTCGTGCTGACATTATCCAAGGACTTTGGATGGGATGTGGCTTCAAGTGAAAGCAGTTGAAGGTCTGAAATGGAGTGGAATATGAGAAATTTCATGTAGTTAAGGACGCATTGGAAGAAGAGTAAGAAAATCAACCCCATTTGTGCAGGAAGTAATGTATGCTTATAACTATATAAAGTAATCTTTGCATTGAATATTTAAGGTGCAATTTACCTTATTTGAAATTTTCTTCCCATTTGAACTATTTTGATTTTCTTTTAGTTGTTACTGTAAAAACTGATGAAATCCTATATATTGGTTTTCTTCCCATTGTTTCATGTCTGTTCCTTTCTAGGGGAATTTTAACAGATCGGGGGTTGTCTGGTATCTACATTAGAATTTTCCAAAAGTTAAACAAACAAGATTTCAGTTTTAGTTTTGCAGTGTTCAGTGGCAGTTGGTTTGGACGTCTTCTGATAGACAAACAATTTTGGAAAGAATGGATTTATCTCTTGGTGCCTTTGAACAATTACAAATCTTAATGTTAAGGCTGTGGCAAAGGAATGTAGGATCGGAATTTAGAAAAATACATTTTTGAATTTCATGGTGCAGCACTCAAAGCTTACCGATCAACTCATTCAGGTTAGATTTGTAAAATTTGATTAGAAAAAACAGAATTGTAAAGAGAGAACTGGAAAATCTTGAATTCAAAGGAGATTAATAAGTAAAATAGAAATACAAAACTTGAATTAGTTGGAAAAAGTCTTAAAACTTTGGAAGAGAATTATGAGGATTGCCTGAGATTTTTTGATTTGGCAAAGAATATTTGCTTGGGACCTGAATTTAAACGAAGAGGAGGTAGGTGAGGTAGTGTATTTGAGAAAGTTGCTGCAAAACTGAAATGGATAAAAGAAGATATGACTGTTTTTGTGGCAAAAGCTTTGAAGGTGTATTCATTTCTTTCAGAAGAACAGAAACTGTGACTGCAGAAAGAATGCCATTCTTGTTGCCTGTGAGTTAGTACCAGAAGCCTAGATACAGCAATTTAGAACGTTGAAAAGAAAACCACATCAGTGAAGGTTGTCAAGACTTTGAGAAGTTTGGGGAAATAATTCTGAAGTAAGAATTTAACAATGTTGTCTCTGGCAAAACGCTCCACCAGAATGAATAAAAAAGACATGAGTATAAAATAAAGGATGCTGCAACTGTTGTGGATGATTATAGATTGAGTCACCAGCATATTAGTAACAGGCCCTAGTTTGGAATCTCCCAGTGAATCTGGAGAAATGGAGAGTTTGATATGGGGGAAAAAAGAAGTTGCGGTGAGGAAGATGGTAAAATATCAGTAAAAGTGAAGGTCTGGGGGGTAAGTTTGATTTCAGGCAAACAATTTGAGATTTTCTTCTTAGAAGTAGTACATGTAAAGGGTGAATATTGGAAGTGGAAAAGCAAATGGAATAGTTAGTGTCCCTGCAGAACATACGGTCTTTATGGGACAAGCCAATAGTTTTGCCTTTTCTTAATGATCATGGTGTAGGAAGTGTGAAGTGTTCCTAATTTTATAAGACAAGACCCTTAACCTGAGAGGTGTAAGGGCAATCTAGTTACTGATGTTAGAGATAATGGGAACTGCAGATGCTGGAGAATCTGAGATAACAAAGTGTGGGTTTATGCTCCTAAGATGCTGCTTGGCTTGCTGTGTTTATCCAGCTCTACACTTTGTTATCTTAGTTACTCATGTTGTTGGGTCATGAGAAGCTCTCTTCAAAAAGATTGCAGAATAAGGAAATATCATTAGAATTGGTTACCCATTTTATTCTGTAGTATTAATTTAAAGTGTGACAACATTAGTAGTTTTGTTACTGTAGGAGTCATTCCTAATTTGCCCATTGGAGGACTGGATTTCTTTTTTGGAGAAATTACTTGCCTCGGGAATTTCTAGTGGATTCTGGAGGACATGCTAGGGTTGAGGTGACTACATTGCTGTGGGATGAATTTCTTGGATTACTTCAGTCTATGTTCAAATGAAACAAGATTTGGACAATATGCAGGCTTGGGCTGATGAGTAGCAAGTAACATTGGCACTACAAAAATGTCTGGCTGTGACCATCACAAATAACAGACAATCTAACCACCACCCCTTGGCATTCAATGTTGTTAACATCACTGAATCCCCCCACAGTCAATATCCTGAGGGTTATCATTGACCAGAACCTCAACTGGACTCACCACATTAACACAGTGGCCACAAGAACAAGTCAGAAGCTAGTGATAGTAATAGTGAGAAGCGGCAAATCACTCACCTCCTGACTTCTCAAAGTCTGTCCACCATTTGCAAGGCACAAGTCAGGAGTGTAATGGAATGCTCCCCCACTTAGCATGATAAGTGCAGCCCCAACAACACTCAAGAAGCTTGACACTATCCAGGACAAACAGCCTGCTTGATTGGCACTAATCCACAAGCATCCACTCCCTCCACTGCTGACATTTAGACAGCACTGGGTACCATCTACAAGATACACTGCAGAAATTCACCAAAGATCTTCAGACAGCACCATCCAGATCCATGACCACTTCCATCTAGAAAGACAAGGGCAGAAGATGTATGGGAACATCACCCTCTGCGAGTTCCCCTCCAAGCCACTTGTCATCCTGACTTGGAAATATATTGCCATTCCTTCACTGCTGGGTCAAAATCCTGGAACTCCCTCCCTAATGGGGCAAGCCACAGCAGGTGGACTGCAATAGTTGAAGAACACAGCTCACCACCACTACCTCCTCAAGGGCAACAGGGATGGCCGGTAGTGCTGGCCAGCCTGGCAGCAATGCCCACAGACCACAAACAAATTAAATCTCCGCTCAGTTCGCAACAAACAACTGCACCTCCCAGTCGCAAACCATTTCCACTCCCCCTCCCATTCTTTAGATGACATGTCCATCATGGGCCTCCTGCAGTGCCACAATGATGCCACCCGAAGGTTGCAGGAACAGCAACTCATATTCCGCCTGGGAACCCTTCAGCCTAATGGTATCAATGTTGACTTCGCCAGTTTCAAAATCTCCCCTTCCCCCACCGCATCCCTAAACCAGCCCAGTTCGTCCCCTCCCCCCACTGCACCACACAACCAGCCCAGCTCTTCCCCTCCACCCACTGCATCCCAAAACCAGTCCAACCTGTCTCTGCCTCCCTAACCTGTTCTTCCTCTCACCCATCCCTTCCTCCCACCCCAAGCCGCACCCCCATCTACCTACTAACCTCATCCCATCTCCTTGACCTGTCCATCTTCCCTGGACTGACCTATCCCCTCCCTATCTCCCCACCTATCTTCTTTTCTCCATCTTCGGTCCGCCTCCCCCTCTCTCCCTATTTATTCCAGAACCCTCACCCCATCCCCCTCTCTGATGAAGGGTCTAGGCCCGAAACGTCAGCTTTTGTGCTCCTGAGATGCTGCTTGGCCTGCTGTGTTCATCCAACCTCACATTTTATTATCTTAAATAAAAAAACACTGCTGGATTGTGTTGCATCTATCGATCCCAAGCTGATCAGACTAGCCAGATAAATTTGTAGTGGGAGACAATTTGAAGGTTATTATCAGAGAGTATTTATAGGGATTTGAATGAGGAAGGAGGTGGTTTTAACAGGTCTTTTCTGTTTGAAGCACAACCAGTAGATCCAGAAAGGAGGAGCTTGCATCAGGCAGCGTTATCTGAAGCTGAGAAAGATCCCACGTGGCATTATGTAAAAAATGACGTCTTGATGAGGAGGTGGAAAACTTCCCACAGGCAGTTGATGTTGTTTTGGCAAATGACAAAAACAAAGAAATCTACAGCACAGGAACAGGCCCTTTGGCCCTCCAAGCCTGTGCCGATCAAGATCCTCTGTCTAACCTGTCATCTATTTTCTAAAAAGGGCCCTGACCCAAAACATCAACTTTCCTTTTTCTCTGATGCTGCCTGACCTGCTGGGTTCCTGCAGCTCCTCACTGGTGACTTAAAAAGTTGTCCTTCCCTGTTACTGTAATGAATTTGAGATTCCAGTTGTAGGTTATGTAGATATTTGGGACATTCGAGCAAGAATAATGTGTATTGGTATTGACTACACAGGAATAGAGTTAACTATCAGGATATGTCAAATTGTTGGGAGACCCCAGCCTTCAATCAACTAGGTCCAGTTAACCAATAACTATTTCTGAGTCATTTAGCAGGATTCATGTTAATTATCTTGAATCCCTGGAAAATGGAATTGGAGCATAGGTGTTTGTTAATCGTGAGGGACTTTTTCAGAGACAGAATCCTTGAGAAAAATGACAACAAAAGTTGTGATTCAGGAATTAATTTGTTTATGACCAGGTTTGGGTTTCCAAAAGAAATTGCCCTACTGGTATCAAATTACTTATCACATTTCAGGAGCTCATGTGTACTTTAGTAATAGAGCGATTCAACTCAGATTATCACCTGTGCCTCCAAGGGTCTTTGGGGGTATATTCCCAAATTTTAAAAAATATGATTAAAGCCAGTTGCTGTGAGTGTCCCCAAGACACCCAGAAATGGTGGTGTTCTTGTTTGCCACAAGGGAGACATCAAATGAATCAACCAGGGTTCAATCCTGTTGAATTAACCGATGGGTATAAGGTTAGGAAACCTGTTCTATGAAAAGGATAGAGTGCATGAGTATGAGTGTAGATGGGCCTGATCATACCTCTGTTGTGTAAGGTGGAGGCAGGAGAATCTACCCTAATTATGCAGGACTCCCACTGACCCAAACGCAGGAACTAGCCCAAGATCAAGGAGGAGGTACAATTCCAGCTAGGTTAATGATGTAATTAAGCCCAGGTAAAGTAATTGAAGTTCTCTTCTGCTGGTACCTGAACCAGGAGGATCTCTGAGAATCTGAAACTTATTGCAGTAACTAAGACATGTCCAATTAATACCTCTTAACAGTATGGAACAGTGATTGTGTCCTCTGTTACAAATGGCCCAGATGTAACAGAGGTTCAGGTTCAACTTCAGAATTTGTTGATCATGGAAGGGCATAATAACATTTTTATTTTTAAAGAAACCTAGTCTATAAGCATCGGTTTTTTCCATTCATCCAGGGAATATGGGAGTGTGAACTTCACCAGCTGGACCCACATTTTCCATCTGTAATTGCTGTTGAGGTAGTGGTACACTGAACTTGTTTCTCTTTTAGTTACAGATTCGTGTATGGTGGAAGGGGAGTCACAGATCCAGATGGGCAGGTTTATTTCTTTTCTACAGGTATGCTGTCTCTTTTAGGTTCATGGTTGTTTCAGTGCTCATGTTAGGGGTTTAACAAGATTATATTTCCTCAGCGTACAGCTTGAGTTCACGAGCTGATTTCAGATATACCTCTTGGGGGAAAGAACTGATTTTGCGATCCATTATGAAAATAATTTGTATTGATTTAAAAGCAAAATGCTGGTGATCTGAAATAGAAGTTGTAATTGCTAGTGATACTCAACAGGTCTGGCATAGAGAGAGAAATATAACGTTTTACGTACAGTGATTCTTCGTTAACTCTCTTCTTCATCCACAGATGTGGCCAGATCTGCATTTTTTTAGCGCTTTTGGGATTTATATTGAAATTATGTCTTTAAGCCTAGCTTTTTTACCTTTTGACTTAAATACCTTTGATTTCTGTTGTCATGTCTTCATCACTAAATGATGAGCTACTTTTTAAACTAATCATAGATTTTCATTGACGAGGAATTGATCACCTCTTGATTACTTTTAAAAACTCCAAGCTAACAGTGACATCACCTTTTCTCTTTCGTCTGGAAGGGGGTGAGCATGCCAGCAGATCTGCGAAGTTTTGATTGTCACAATCTTCAAGAAAGGAGATGAGACTGATTGCGATTATGACAAAAGGGTGTCCCTGCTGTCTACAGCAGGAAAGGTCATTACAAACATACCCATCTATTGTTGCCTACTAGTGGCAGATGAGCCCTTGCTCAGGATGTTCTTAGTCATTGCGCAGTGACCACAGCTCACCTTGAAGGCAAATATTTCATTGCAGCCAGCACACGTTGTGAGCCGTGACCGTTCAGGAAAGCTTCAGTCTTCCCAAAGAGATAGCAAGATCTGCAGATGCTGGAGTGAGAGATAACCCACTGTGGAGCTGGAGGAATGCAGCAGGTCAGGCAGCATCAGAGCAGGAAAGTTGATGTTTCTGGTTGGGACCATTCATCAGCACTCTGAGGCGAAGGGGAGCTGGGAATTAAATAGAGGGTGGAGGACTGGGGCTGGGGGAAGGTACGTGGGATGGCAGTATGTGGATATAGGTGGTTTAATGGGGAATGGTCAGTGGGAAGGGTGGGGCAGATAGATGGGAAAGAAGATGGACAGATTGTGTCAGCTCAAGGAGACAGAAATGACAGGGAGGGTTGGACATGGGATGAGGCTGGGGGTGGGAAGATTTTGAAACTGGTGAATTTTATGTTTTAGGCCATTAGGCTGCAGGCCCCCAAGGAGGAATATGAGGTGTTGCTCCTTCAGTTTGCGGAGATACTGTTCCTCTAAATACAGTGTATCCATGTAGAGGCGGCCACATTGCTGAGACCAAGCGCAGACTCGGTGACCAATTCACAGACCATTTTACAGTCTACAGTATAACCAACAACATCTTCTGGTTGCCAATTATTTTAACTCCCTCTCCTGTTCCCTTGGTGATGTGTCCATCCTGGACCTCCTCCAGTGCCACAATTATGCCACATGCAAACTGGAGGAACAACACCTCATATTATGCCTTGGGAGCCTAAAACTGGATGGCCTAAACGTAGAATTCGCCGTTTCAAAATCTCCCCACCCCCAGCCTCATTCCATGTTCAACCCTCCCTGTCATCCCAACCTCCTTGACCTGACACAACCTTGTCCATCTTCTTTCGCACCTATCTGCCTAACCCTTTCCACTGACCAATCCCCACTACCCCACCTACATCCACTTATCATCCCACCTACCTTTCCCCAGCCCCACCCATCCTCCCTCTATTTATTTCTGAATTCCTTTCTCCCTCCCCAGTTCTGAAGAATGGTCCTGACCTGAAATGTTGACTTTCTTGCTCCTCTGATGCTGCCTGACCTGTGTCCCTCCAGCTTCACACTATATTGACTTAAGTCTTCCCAAACTTTAATTGTAGGAAATCTTTACTCAACTAGTAAACAAAAGGGTAAGACCAGAACCAGCAACAAATAAGGAGCTAGAGGCATTGAGCATCATGTCAGGAAAGTTATAGTGTTTCAAAGAGAAAGGAACTGTTGGTTCTCAAGCAGCTAAATTGTGTTTCAGTAGAACATAACAGAAGGCTTAAAAACAGCAAAGTCATAGGTAGAGCAGGGTAGAAAAATAAAATTGCAAACAACAGAATCACAGGGTCAAAGGCTACACAACTGTGTCCTGTAAAGTGATAGCCAAATCTACGTTTTTGTTTCCCCACTACAGAGCTCAACACCAGTGGCTTAATTCATAGAGAATCCCACGGAGGGGACAACAGCCCTTCAATAGGTTAAACTTTGTGGAATTATTAGAGCTCATGTATGTGCACCAGAAATTTTAGAGTACTGATGCGTGTCTGTCAATTTATGCTTTATTTCCCAGCTTCAATGACCCAGATACTGGAAGATTTCAGCCTATAATATTTATTAAATTCAGTTTCCAAACAGTAGTCTGATAGTATTTGAACCGCCAAATTTAGAGTAATCCAGACTTGTAATTGTCATTAGATTACCATACTCTCCTGACTCCCCAAAGCCTGTCCACAAATCTACAAGGCACAAGTCAAAAGTGTATTGGAATACCTCCTACTTGCCTGAAGGAATGCAGCTCCAACAACACTGAAGATGCCTGACACCATCCAGGACAAAGCAGCCCACTTAATTGGCACTAAATTCACTCCCTTCCTAAATTCCCTCAGTAGCAGCAGTGTTAATCATCTACAAGATGCACTGCAGAAATTCAACAAGAGTCTTTAAGTAGCACCATCCAAATCCACAACCACTACCATTTAGAAGGTTAAGCCAAGCCGATATATGGGAACACCACTACTTGTAAGTTCTGTTCCAGTCCACTCACCATTCAGACTTGGAAGTATACCACTGTCCTTTCAATGTTATTGGGTTAAAATCCTGGAACACTTTTTAAATGAATTGTGAGTCTGCCTACAACAAATGGGCAGTAGTAGTTCAAAAAGGCAACTCGCCACCATCTCCTGATGGGCCATTCATTATTCTAATGTTAGAATATTAATTCATTCTGATTGTTATTTCTGTACATAGGAAATGTACAACCAGCTTCGCAAACCCCTTTAGAAATATCACCAGCAACACCTCTTCAAAGTCGTACAAATCCAGTAGCAGAATAGGTGCTCTGATATGTCACCTCTCACAGAACAACATGGCCCTCATCAAAGCATGAGTTGCAGGCAATTGGTAACATCAGGGGACCTACACAGTCTGCATGTCTGACATGAGTTCCAAGAAAGTCATCAAGGGACTGCTGAAATAGAAAAAGATTGAGACTTCTGGTGTCTCTGGCTTACCTCAATGAAAACTTACATTTTGGGACAACTGCAAGCTCTGTGTATAACGCTGAGTTGGGACAGAACACGTTAGAGGCTATTCCAGCAAAGGGCTATAGCATAATACCTGGATGTTGTTTGTGCTAGCAATGAAATTGCTGTGAATTTAACATTAAACCAGTTTGGGAATAAATTAAAACTTTTTTATTAAACAATTGATGCTGGTTCGTCTTAGTACAATAGAACGAAGTTGAAATAGGTATTAGTTCATCATAAAACTTATCAGTCAAATCAGGAAATAGTAACAAAGCCAAAACTATAGAAATTCAGCATTTCTAGTGTCATCTTTTGAATAGTATATTTCACCTACAAAATTTGCAGGATTGTAGTAAAGAGGGAATTAAATGAGTTGGCCAGCTTTTCCAAAGTGTGGTACTGGCTTGATTGGCTGAATGGAAACTCACACAGAACAATTCAGCCAAAGTATCTTTTGCACCAATTTTTATCATTGTTTTTTCAGCTGCTCAATATCCGAGCAGAGCATGAAATGTTGCACCAAGTCACAATATGATAATTGAGAGGAAAGCTGCTGTAGTTCTTTGCACTGATGAACTCATAGCAGTCGGATTGGCCTGGGGGGGCTCTTGTGGGGCTTCAGATAATTTATTGCCCTGAGTAATTTTGCTTTCCAAAAATTGCCTCAAATTTTGAGCAAGACAGTTTGAAGAAATGTCTGAATGCAGTTGTTTTTGCTTTTAGGAGTTATCTTGTTTTGTTACAAGATGTTATGAAGTTGTAATGAATATTGTTCAACAGCTCGCTTCACTCTACACTAGTAATAAGTAAGTAAACTCACTCTCTTTCAATTGCATAATGCACTTAAACTCAATGAGTGAAGGAAGTTGGATACACTTTGTGTTTTAAATATGTTTCCCACTCTTTGTAATGAAGTTGAACCGGACTTACGACCCCACCACCAAATATCAAACCATCATTTTCAGGATTGTTACTGGCCTCCCCTCCGCTATGGAGTTTACTCCAAACCCCACTTTGCAATCCTGTTTAGCCCATTTCTGCCTCCTTCCCAAAATCCTCAAATGGAACAGACTTGGTAAACATATCAATTCATCCTGCTGCAGTCTCAATGTACTTATTTCTTCATATCTGAACTCCTATTTTTCTGCCTTTGTCTGGTCTTTTTCCACCTATATTAATGCCTGTCTGTTTAAGGTCATTTTGGCAGTACCTATAGAACTGTGCAGCATGGAAGTAGACCCTTTGGCCCAACATGTCCATGCCGATCAGATCTTCAGCTGATATCCCTCTTAAAGCCTTCCTATTCGTGTACCCATCCGGATGCCTTTTAAATCTTCAAGAGGTGTCTGTGTTTGTTCTGCCCGTTTCACTTGAAGCGCTCCACCTGACAAAGGTGTAGCACTGAGAAAGCTTGTGATTTCTAATAAACCTGTTGGCCATAACCTGGTGTTGTGTGACTTCTGATCTTGTCTAATATAGTGCAACACTGGCACTCCACATCACAGCTACCACAGAATATACAGGTAGAGAGATATTGGAAGATAATTCCAGATAATCAAGAGTGTCAACAAATAAGTACAAATAGTGTGAGTGGAGTTTGGGGACTGAAGAACAAGTTTTTGCGGGTGATCAGAAGTGTTAAACAGTGTGAATAAACTGCTGAATAGCAAGAGAAGGAATAACAGGAAGCTATGTAACAATTGCCAAGCAGGACTGTTCCCTCCCAGTCAGGGAACACTTCAATGATCAAGGACATTCAGCCTCTGATCTTCAGATAAGCATCCTGTAAGGTGGCCTTCAAGATACAGAACAAAGCAGATTTGCCAAGCAAAAACTGAGCCAAGCTCCGTACCTGTGAGGACAGCCTCAACCGTCATACTACATGTAACCCCGTCATACAGTTTTGACACCATCCCTTTGATAACTTATTATTTCTCTACCTTAATTAGTTTGTATAGTTTTGGATTACTTATTACTTATTACTTCGGTTAGATCCTCATCACATGATTCTGTTACCTGTTGTGTTATTCCAGCCATGTGGTTTGTCTCTAGCACCAAGTTGTTTTTGTAATTATCTCTCTGCCTTAATTAGTCAGTTTGTAGTTCATCCCTTCCCTTGCTATTCAGCTGTTACTTGCACTATTTGGCACTTTTGACCACCTGCAAAGCCTTGTTATTCAGCTTGTTGACATTACATTCACAGACTATTTGTGCTTATCTGTTGACACTTTTAATTACTTGGAATTATCTTGCCATTATCTCTGTGCCTACATATTCTGTGCCTGTGTGGTCCCTCCACTTCACCTGATGAAGGAGCACTGCTCTGAAAGTTTGTAATTTTAGGTAAACCTGTTGGACTATTACCTGGTTTTTAGTAACTTCTGACTTTTAAATGTTGTTATTGGAGCAGGCTCCACCACCACCTCTGGCAGCTAATTCCATACACACACCACCCTCTATGTGTAAAAGTTTCCTCTTGGGTCCTTTTAAATCTTTGCCCACTCACCTTAAACCTGTGCTGTCTTATTTTGGTCACCCTTGCCTTGGGAAAAGACCTTAGCTTTTCACCCTATCAATGCCCCATCTGATTTTATAAACTACTGTATTAGCTGTTGATGCTCCAAATAGCTGCAGCCTGTTCAACCTCTCCCTACAGCTCAAATCCTCCAACTCTGGCAACATCCTTGTTAGTGTTTTTTGCAGCATTTCAAGTCTAATGACATCTTTCCTATAGCAGAGAGACCAGTTTGAATCCAGTATTCCAACAGTGGCCTATTCCATGTCTTGTACATGACATCCCAATTCCTGTAATCAATGCACTGATCAAAAAAAAGGCAGGTGTACCAATGTTATCTTTACTATCCTGCCTACTGGTGACTCCACCTTCAAAGAACTATGAGCCTGCACTCCAAGGCCTCTTTGTCCAACAACAATTCTCAGCATTTTACCATTTACTATATAAGTCCTGCCCTGATTTGCCTTACCAAAATGCAAAAACCTCACATTTATCTAAATGAAACTCCATCTGCCACATTGTAATCTAATATGCCTCTAACAGGTCCCACCTTAACCTTCTTAGCTTCAAAGGAAATAACCTAAGCTTACCTCGCCTCTGCATAGCTGAAATGCTGCATCTCGGGCAGCATCCTGGTAAGTTTCCTCTGTATCCCCTCCAGTGCAATCTCATCTTTCCTACAGTGTGCTGACCACAACTGCCCTCTATATGGCAGCTGTGGCCTAATCAAAATTCTGTACAGCTCCAGCGTGACTCCCTGCTCTTATAATCTGTGCCACAACTGACAAATGCAAGTATATGTGCTGCCTTAACTACACTACTAACTTTTTTTCTGCCACGTTCAGGAATCTGTTGGTAAGCACCCAAGACCCCTCTGTTCTTCTAAGCTTCCTTGCGTCTTGCCATTCATTGAATACTCCCTTGTCTTGTTGTTTCTTCCAAACTGCATTACTTCACAACAATCAGAATTAAATTCCATCTGCCACTGATCCTCCCATCTGACCAATTACTTATATAGTCTTCCAACATAGCATCTTCCTCCTCATTGTCAACCCCTGACCACACCTGGTGTCATCCACAGGCTTATTCATATCCCTCCCCGCCCTAACATTCTCACTTACATCATTTATGAATATCAGAAACAATAAGGAATCCACCACTGATTCCTGTGGTACGTCAAAGCAGACATGACCTGATTCTTCACCACCCTCTTATGCCTGGCTGAACCTATTCACTAATAATGGAAGGAACTATTGTTTTGGAAGTCTCAAAGGACAGGGAAGGAGGAGTAAGCATTTGGACGTTGCATCATGCTCAGGAGAGGCAAAATATTATCTTTTGAATGTGGAGGCTGGGTCCTGATTATGCCTGTCTTCGTGTTGGGCATATGGAAAGACATATGGATCATACCTTGTTCCTGTGCTACTTGGTGTGAGGAGATTCCCCTGCCATAACTTTGTTCTGGTACATTGGTGACTATGCTGGTGCTGTTTCCTGCTCTCCTGGGGCTGGAAAACTACTTTAACTTTCTTTCTAATTTTCATCCTTCTCTCTGTTTCACATGTTACATCTCCAGGCCTTCCCTTCCTCAACTTCTGGGCTGCCTGGTAATATTCATTGTAAGATCATCAACACTCTACCTCAGCTACACCTGAACACGCTGCTTCTCCCAGTTTTTCTGTCACACTTGTTCTGATGCTGCTTTCCTTAACATTGCTTCTGATGTGTCTTTCTTTTCCCTCAAACAAGGATTGAACCCAGCACTCAGTTTGGCAGGGCTCTCAACAGTATTTGGTCCATTTTCTACACTTCTACTTTCACCCCTTCTTCCTCCCAGGACCATGACTGAGTTTCTTTTGATCTTACATATCATGTCTCCAACCTCCACATTCAAAAGGTGTCTTCTGCCTCACGCCGTATGATGCAACATCCAAATACTTGTTCCTCCTCCTTTTCTACTCTTTGAGAACCCCAAAGCAACATTTCCTTCCATAATACCCTTGTCCAGTACACCACCATCCCCAATGCCCTGTTGCCTTCTCAGGACACCTTGTGAAGCACTCTCAGAAAATGCAACCCTGACTTTTTAACTCCTACCCAAGCTCTCGCTCCAAGTGAAGCTTAAATTTAATTGTACCTGTTTCAGTTTAGTTTGCTTTATTTGCTGATCCCAAATGTAGAGACCTTTGCTGAGGAATACGTTTGCCCAATCTGCAAGCGTGGTCATGAGCTCCTTGTTTCTCATCGTTTCAAGCATTATCTTACACTCCTGTACAAATGCAACATTTAAAAAAACATTTGGATAGGTACATGGATGAGAAGGGTTCGGAGGGATATGGACCAAACGCGGGCAGTTGGAACTAGCTGAGTGGGCACCATGGTCAACATGGATCATTTTGGGCTGAAGGGCTTGTTTTCATGCCATATAACTCTGACCTTGTGTTGTCATCTATGTGTTTGGCCTATGTGGTGTTCTGCTATCATTAAGGAGCAGCTCCTTGCAGCCGTCAGTACATTCAGTCTGTGAGCTTTGCCTTTTTGTTTTATATATGCTAGTTTAAGTCCTGTTTTTCACAATATTACTTTTGGATAGAATTGTTCGTTATGGTGTTTACATTCACACGGATTTGAGTCTCACATGTCACTAAAGTTTTTTCCCCCTTTTAGGAATGCACCAAAGGTCATGGAAACAACTGGAGTTCATTTCCAGGTGAGTTGAATTAAACTATAATTAAAGCTATTGCTAACCTAAACAGCTCAGAATACTTTGCAGAAATCTTAGAGGCCCTGGAGCTGACCTTGAGACTCTTCTTGAACAGAGGATGAACTCTTTTTAAATAGTTTTTATTCTTTTTGTAGTTCAAAATAGCACTTGATTATGGTGATAAAACACTTTTCACTGTATCTCCCTTGATATGTGTGACAATAAAAGCATTCAATCATTCATTCACTCACTCATTGGAAATGATAGATGCCTTAGTCTTATTTGGTTGAATGTTACTTACTATTTATCAGTCCAAGCCTGAGAATTGCCCCGGTTTTGTTGTATGTGGGCTAGAGTATCTGAGTAATAAATGATATTCAGCACTATTCAGTCATTAGTGAATGTCCCCACTTTCGATTTCATGTTGAAAAGAAGGCCATTGAAGCAGCTGAAGATGTTTGGGCCCAGGACACTACCCTGAGACACTAGGGCTCGTGTGGCTCAGTTCTTGTATTCCTACTTCTGAGCCTGGAAGCCTGGAGTTCAAGTCTCTTCTGCTCCATAGTTGTGTAATAACATCTCTGAAGAAGTTAATTAGAAAATATCTGCCTTGAGGAACTCCATCAGGGTCGAGCCAGCTGGCTTCCAAAATTTGTGGTTTATCTTAATGGTATGTATGACCCCAACTAAGAGAGAGTTTTTCCATTGATTACCATTGACTTCCATTTTTTATCTCAAGTTCTTTGGTGCCCCTTTCAATCAAATTCTCCCTTGATGTTAAGAGCAGTCACTCCTACCAGACCTCTAGAATTCACTTGTTTTCTCCATGTTTGAATCAAGGTGCCAATGAAATCTGGAGCTGGATAGTTCTGATAGAGGCCTAACCAAACTTTGGTGAGCAGATTCACAGTGTTGTAAATGACACCTTCCATCACTTTCACAATGATTGCATGTAGGCTGAAGAGGTGATATTTGGCTGGAATGAATTTATGCTTTCATGAGGAAGACATGGCTAGACATTGTCATATTGTCAGGTGGATAGCAGTGTTGTAGCTATACTGAAAGCGCTTGACTGGGAGGTAACTTTGAAAGTTGTATGAAAGATTTAAGTTTTTAGCTGTTTATTTAAATGCAGAGATGTTCGTGCATCAGTGCTGTAAACTATGTAAATTCACACCGTTACAGATTGTATATGAGCATCTTGGAGAACTGCTGTCTGTTCTCCTCATTTTGGATGAAATAATCGGGAATCATGTTACCTTGAAGGACCACTGGATCATGTACAAAAGGTTAGCAATGTGGAGGATGAAACAAGATACAAATTATTTTACTAGTTTATAATCCATGTGGCTCAGTGACGGATTATATTGCTGTATCAATTTAGCATGCCTCGTAAAAGGACATAGCCTGGATCTGACCCTATGCATGTTGTAATTTTCATCTTGAACAGCCTTTTGAGGAGGTCCTGCAGAGCATGCAGAATGTTTCCACAAGGTGGAAAAAATGTGAAGACAAGTCAGACGAGACGTTATAACAATAAAACGAAGAACTGTGGTTGTTGGAAATCTGAAACAGAAACTGAAAGTGCTTGAGAAACTCAGCAGGTCTGGCAGTAACCATGAAGAGAAAAACAGTATTAATGCTCCAAAGGTCACTGCACTTGAAATGTTAACTATTTGTCTCTTTACAGGTACTGCCAGGCTTAATTTTTCTCTAGCACTTTGTTTTTATTTCACTTCCTTTATAGTTGCGTGGTACTGTCTTCCTCCTGTCATAGCTGGGAAGCAGTGTTTCCTCTGAGTTGTGTGCTTGTACAATTGCGTAATAGTGCATCAAGTGCGCTTAATTTTTACATTTGCACAATCTTGATTGTTAAGAGGTTTACTGCTACTCTAGCCCATGAGCAAGCAACTGATTGATTTCCTCATCACGTTAATTTACTCGACGCCACCCATTCTAATAAGACCATCAGGTGGAACTAACAGCTGAAATTTGTTCATGACAATTCCTAGATCCCAAAGCATTTGTTTCTCTTGTGCCTGCTTGTGGTCTTCCTCCTGCTCTCCACCACCACCGCAACCCCCCCTCAACCCTGCCCCGGCCCTCTTGTTCCCTCACTTGGTTCCTCTGCTAACAGTGATGGTTCAGGAGAGGGAGGTGGTGAGAGGGATGGTGTGTAGGTTATTTGCAACGTTTCATTTTACAACACTTAGAGCTTCATTTTTGATTTTTAGGTTATTGAAATCTGTCCACCACAATCCATCAAAATTCGGAATTGCTGAGGAAAAGTTGAAGCCGTTTGAGAAATTGTTGTTGAAGCTGGAGGGGCAGTTACTCGATGGAATGATTTTTCAGGTTAGGGCATCTTTATATCTAACTGGTTGCCATGGCAAAATCACTGAAGTACTTTACTAACAAAAATCAATTTCAGTTTACTGCTAATTAAATTGCCTGTATGCAGTCATAGTCTTTAACTTAATATTCTAAAGCAGTATGTTGTAGCTTTTGTCTGTATAATAATGTCCTCATAGCCACATGGTATTAACTCATTGGCTTAAGAAGAGGAGATATTAACTTTGTTTATTTCATAGGCCTGCGTTGAGCAGCAGTTTGACACAAGGAATGAACCAACCTCTGTCTCAAAGAATAGCACTTTTGCAGAAGAGTTTGCCCACAATATTCGCACTATTTTCACCAATGCAGAATCCAAGCTTGGTAAGATTTGGATGTACTTTTGGTTTTCTTGAAAATAAAACTCAGCCACCAATTCTGTTCCTCTGTTGCTCACAGTCTGAAGCTGAACCAGACCATTCATGACCATGGTGTCCCATTTGACCGTGAGCACATGTTCTAACATCACTTCATTCACCACTAAGATTGCCTACTTTCATCTCCATAACATCAGTTGTCTTAGAACTAGGATTAGATAGGGTGGACAGTGAGAGTCTTTTTCCGAGAATGATGACGTCAGCTTGTACGAGGGGGCATAGCTACAAATTGAGGGGTGATAGATTTAAGACAGATGTCAGAGGCAGGTTCTTTACTTAGAGAGTGGTAAGGGCGTGGAATGCCCTGCCTGCCAATGTAGTTAACTCAGCCACATTAGGGGCATTTAAACAGTTCTTGCATAAGCATATGTATGATGATGGGATAGTGTAGGGGGATGAGCTTAGATTAGTTCACAGGTCAGCGCAACATCGAGGGCTGAAGGGCCTGTTCTGCGCTGTATTGTTCTATGTTCTAAATTCAGTGCAACTGCTGAACTGCTTAGTCAGTCATTATGGTACAGAAAGAGTTTGTTCAGCTTATTGAGCCATAGCTAATTTTTTGTGAAGAAGTTGGTCCCATTCCCTGTTCCGTCCCCATAGCTCTGAGTAACCTTTCCATTTCTTGAGATCTTTAATCGCCATTTCGCTCAAAGGATCTCTTTCTCTTCCCCCATAAAGCTTGCCTGAACCTTAAGTCTTTATTCTCTAGTTTTTGTATCATCAGTTGCTAGAAGTTTTTCTTATCCACCTTGTACAAACCTAACATATTTTACGACTCTCCTTCAACCGTCATTGCTCTAAGCAGGTTAACTGCTATTTCTCATGGGAAAAAATAATGCATGAGTGATATTGGTTATGGATGCAACGTGAAGGGAACAGATGAGTGTTTCTGTCGTGCTGGATATGACTCCAGGATGTGTGCCTCCTTGGTGTCAGGGTCTTGGATTTCACTAAGTAGTTGCATAGCATTCTCTTTGGGGGTGGATGAGGGAGTGAAGAGAGGGTGAATAGTAAGTAGCTGGAGTCCAATTAGCAGATTTTAAAGTGCTAAAAATTTGATTGCCTTTGAAGTCCGGCTTTTCCGTATTATGTGCGAGTAAGCACAGATTTAGGGGGAAGTAATAGAAATGAACATGTGGCTGAAGAGGTGGTGCAGGAGGAATAGCTTTAGGTTTCTGAGGCATTGGCACAATTCTAGGGCAGCTGGGGAGTTCCTCAAGGTTTGATTATCTTGCCAGGTGAATCAGAAACTGAGGGACATTTCAAATAGGAACAAAATTGATTAAAGTAGGAAGAAAAGTAGTAACAGAACTTGGAAGGCAGCGCAAACAAATGCCAGTATCAAATAGACTCAAAATATGGAGTACTGTTTCAAAGGTACTCCGTATCGAAGTATAGTATTCACAATGTGGCAGGTGAGTTGGTGGTACAAGTAGAAATCAACTGATCATTCAAGGGTATTTGACATTTAGTGAGGTCAGGCAAAGGTGAAAAGGAGATGGGATAGCGCTGTTAATAATGGATGCGTTTGGTACAAATAAGAGATGATTTTGGATTGGGCCATCAACATGTTGAATCAGTTTTGATGGAACTAAGAAACAACAAGGAGCGGCAAACATTGGGTTCTGGTTATAGGATGCTGAACGGTTTTTTGTAATGTAACGCACAGAACAAATCATGAAATAGTGTGCTTGTGCAACAGTATCCTTTAGGGAATGAAATTTATCATCTTTAACTGGTGTGGCATACATGTTACTCTAGAACGACAGTGCTGTGGTTGACTCTTAACTGTCTTTTGAAGTAGTCTAGCAAACCACTCAGTAGTTAAAGAAAAATGAGCAGGAATAAATGTCATTCATGGTCTGGCAGGCTATGACTAATGGGGTGAGCAAGGACTAGTTCTTAAGTTCTAGCTATATGCAAACATAATTTGCATATTAATAATTTAGATCTGGGATCAAACAAAGTGCTTGAGAAAGTCAACAGGTCAGGCAATAACTGTGGAGAGAGGCACAGGTTTGATGTTTCAGGTCTAAAATGATTGTTCAGAACTGTGATACAGCTATAATGTGAGGACGATGCAAAAGAGATTCAAGTGGTTTTGAATAAATTAAGTGAGTGAGGAAGAGCATGGCACATTGAGTATATTATGGAGGAACTGTGAAATGTGCAGTTTCCACTTTAGTAATAATAACCGAAATAATATATAGCATTTCTTAAATAGTGAGAGGTTGGAAAGTTGATATCCAAAGGGAAGTAGATGTTCCTTGTTCATGAATCAGTGAAAGTTAGCATGCAGCTATAGCAAGTTATTAGGAAGGCAAATCGTACATTGGCTTTTATTGCAAGGAACTTCGAGTACAGAATAAAGATGTCTTTTATCTACACCTTTCATCAGATGGCACTGGAGTATTGTGTACAGTTTTGGACTCCTTAGTCAAGGAACGATATACTTATCAAATAGGGAGTGCAGCGGAGGTTCACCAGACTAATTTTTGGGATGGTGACCGTGAATAGATTGAGTCCATATTCTCTACGGTTTAGAAGAATGAGAGATGCAAGGAGGTAGCATAGTGGCACAGATAGAAGACTGATTGACTAACAGAAAGCTGAATAGACATAAATGGATCTTTTTCAGGTTGGCAAGATGTAATACTTGGTCTACACACTGTGATCAGTGCTGGGACCTCAACTGTTACAATTTATGTAAATGACTGAAGATGAGGGGGCAAAGTATGGTTGTCAAATTTGCTGATAAGACAGATCTGTGGGACACGAAAGACACAGGTGAAGTGTGCATGCAAAGATGTGGCAAATGGAGTAGATTGAAGGAAAATGTGAAATTATCTGTGTTGACGGGAAGAATAGAAAAGCATATCGAAATGGTTAGGTGATGTAAGGGGATCTCTATGTCCTCATGCATTAATAGCAATAGATTAGTTAAGAGGTACAGCAAGTAATTAAGAAAGCTAACAATGTTCTTTATTGAGGGGAATTGAATACTAAATTGGGAGGTGTGCACAGTGTTGGTAACCTTGTTTCTGACAGAATGTAAATGTTTTGGCAATCTGGCAGCATCTGTGAAGGAGAAAAAAGACAGAGTTGATGTTTCGGGTCCTGAAATGCTAACACTTTTCTTTTCCCTTCACGGATGCTGTCAGACCTGCTGAGCTTTTTCAGCAACTTTGTTTTTGTTTCTAATATACAGCATTCACAGTTCTTTGTTTTTAAATGTTTCATTTACCTAACTTTGTGCATCACATACATGGATTCTAATCCTCTGTACCATGTAGTCCTCCTTAAGCCCTACTATCTAATATTGAACTGCTATCTTTTCCAGAAACCCCCTTTTTTTAAATCCATGTTATTCCACATTTCTGCCTTTATGCTGGTTTCCACCACCTACTAGTTCAGTTTAGCTTTGTGCAAGCAAAGAAGTGAATTTCCCTGTGAGGACTTTACTCCCTATCCTCCTGAGTTGTAACCTGTTTGATTTAAGTTGATGCCTCCTGTCCATGTATTGGTCCCAGTGCTCCAAGAATCTGCCGTCCTTCTTCCTGCACCATACCGTCAGCCAGCCAGCTAATGACCTCCTATCTTTTTTTTACTAATCTAGCCTGCATGCACCAGAGATTGTCACCTTTGAGGTCCTTCTAATTAACTTTCTCACAAGCTGTAAAAAGTTGGTACCGTAATGTCAGGTTTACTACTTCTGCAGAATATTTTTCACCCTCCTATAATGCTGTGTAGGTGCCAGGACAATAATGCATGTGCAACATCTTGTGTTGACATTAAAGAAATACTTGCCTGTCCCCAACTGTTCAATATTCTGTAATGACTAAAGTTTTACAATTTGTTGTTCTTTGCCTTATGCATTTGTACCATGTTCTGTGTTGCTCCCCTTCAATGTATTTCTCACTCTAGCAGTCTTCAAAGATGAAAATCAGTTTGCAGGTGGAACTTAGCTTCAGGACTGCTGTGATTCATTCCACTTCCTATTCTTCAAAATGCTGCAATCCATCTTCTGCCCTGAATTCTGTCTGCTTGTGGTGCAGCTATATCTTGAAATGTATGATTTGAAAACTTGTCAACCTCCCTGATGCTCTGCAGTGAGGTCTGGTTGCCGCTTGGGCTTAACAATTCTGATGCTGCACTGACCAGGCATATTCCTTGCTGTCTGTGAACATTGAAACCAACTCAGTTATAAAACTCTTACCTTGTTTTCAAAGCTTGCAATGGCTTCTCCTTTCAAATCTTGCTTAAAATACATGCTGTTGGCCACCTATTTTAATATGTGGCTGGCTATCGTAATTTTCTTTTACATTATTCATGTGAAATGCCTTGGGGCATCTTGCTATATTCAGGGTACTTTGTAAATGTATGCTGTTGTTTCGCTTTGACACTGTAAGTGGCTGAATTTGACTTTTAAAAAGAAAATCTCTGCAATTTTATCTGACTGGTGTTACTGAAAGGTCTAGCGAGCCTAAATATTTATGCCTCTGACTGTGACGATTGCTTAAGATCATGTGATATTACGTTTGTTGAATCATGCAACCTTGCAGTGTTTAATATGCATTCCTGGAGTGAAATTCACAATTTGACTTCAAACTGAACAAATTTCATCCAGAATATTGTTTGTTGAAGAATTAAATTTAACATCCGTTTAATCTTGGGTTACTGACACTTTTCCAAGATTGCATCCTGGAATGATTGTATCATTCCCTGAAACTTATAATTGCCCTTCATTTTTGCACAGGGGAGCCTTCTGAAATTGACCAGCGAGATAAATATGTTGGGGTTTGTACACTATTCGTGTTGCACTTCCAGATTTTCAGAACGTTAGATAAAAAACTGTACAAATCTTTAATGGATGTTTGCAAGAAGGTAAGTAATGTTTGCCTGTGGGATATTTCATTAACATTTTTTGATCCACTAGTGTTGAATCCTGGGTATTGGTTGACTTATTAAACTCATTGCAGGTACCTGCCATCACCCTCACTGCCAATATTATTTGGTTTGCTGATCAGTTTTTGCTGGATAAAATGGCACCAGCTGCGAAGATTGTAGAGAAAAAGAATTTACAATCTATTAAAAGTCAGAGAGAAACATTTCTACAACAAAAGGCCCAAACTCTATCTAAGTAAGTTTCTATTTGTGGAATACTGCTTTTTGTATAAGATTTGTTTCAGATGCTCTTTTGGTGAGAACGTTTTGCTTAGAGTTCACCAGGATAATTCCAAGGACGTAAGATGTGATCAGGAAAAGAGGCAGAGCTTATTTCCATTGAATGAGAAAATATAATGGTTATTTAAGAAAATTAAAAGGGCTCTGATGGAGTCAGTATAGTGAGTAAGGAGAAAGTGATGAGACATCCGTCAAGGAGTAAATGTCTATGGTTGTATAAAACTGATTTTGACTTGCAACTTGACATGAGATATCTAATCTCCATAGTCACCCACTTTTTATAAGGCAAAAAAATGAAGGTAAGTGACTTTCAGTCATCTGGCAAATGCTGCCAAATGCATTCTAATCAAAGATCTTTCAGCATCATGTTAGCCCGTTTTACCGCACTTGCATTGCTATTCAAATAAAAGTTACATAAACACACTTAGAAAATTCAGTTATTCACAGATCAAGCTGCAAGACTAACCAATTGCTTCAACCAGAAGAACTTTGACTCTGCATTGTTTTTTTAGGACTTAAAGTTGTCTGATTAACACTTTCCACAGCTTGTATTCCTATAAACCTTGGGTCCTGTAATTTTTAACCCCAAATCCACAAACACAAGCGCGCGCACATAATTAAGACAGAAGAGAGGAAATTTGACATGTTTTGGGTAGAAAGAGGATGTGGATAAGGTAAACAAAGTTGTGAAGATCAAATGTCTTGATCTCAAGGGTGGATTAAATTGTTTCACACAATTCCTGTTGATTTTTAGACATAATGACATGCTGTTGACTGTAAAGCAATGGTATTCTTTCACTTTGATAGTTGATCTAGTGAACCTAAGCCTGTTATTAGAATTTTTTCCTGTACACTTTTTTTGATTTTTGTCTCTCATTTTCCCCTGATATGAGAAGAGAGAGGGGTGCTTTCATTTTGCAGGTTATACATGTTTCTGCTGTCCTTGCAGTTATAGCTTTTTTTGAATTACAGTATGTGACAATCAGGGCTGTTCTCAGGCAGAATTTCCTTGGTTGAAAACTGCATGCTACTCAGTTGCAAGTTGTCTCCCCCAACTCCTCAAAGTATCACCTAGTGCAGCTAAAAATATGGAATTCCTTATTTTTCCAAGTTGCAAAACCCTTGATATTTGTAAAACAACTCAACTTCCATTTCACTTCTTACTCCTAAAAAAAACTTGTTTCTTACGCTGTAAGAAGGAATATTCAACCCTGTAACCCCTCATTTCCCATGGCTAACGCACCTAACCTACACACCCCTGATCACTATGGACAATTTAACATGACCAATCCACCTAATTTGCGTATCTTTGGACTCTGGGTGGAAACTGGAGCACCTGGCAGAAACCCACACAGACACAAGGAGAGATAATGGGAACTGCAGATGCTGGAGAATTCCAAGATAATAAAATGTGAGGCTGGATGAACACAGCAGGCCAAGCAGCATCTCAGGAGCACAAAAGCTGACGTTTCGGGCCTCGACCCTTCATCAGAGAGGGGGATGGGGAGAGGGAACTGGAATAAATAGGGAGAGAGGGGGAGGCGGACCGAAGATGGAGAGTAAAGAAGGTAGGTGGAGAGAGTAATAGGTGGGGAGGTAGGAAGGGGATAGGTCAGTCCAGGGAAGACGGACAGGTCAAGGAGGTGGGATGAGGTTAGTAGGTAGCTGGGGGTGCGGCTTGGGGTGGGAGGAAGGGATGGGTGAGAGGAAGAACCGGTTAGGGAGGCAGAGACAGGTTGGACTGGTTTTGGGATGCAGTGGGTGGGGGGGGAAGAGCTGGGCTGGTTGTGTGGTGCAGTGGGGGGAGGGGACGAACTGGGCTGGTTTAGGGATGCAGTAGGGGAAGGGGAGATTTTGAAACTGCCACAATGATGCCACCCGAAGGTTGCAGGAACAGCAACTCATATTCCGCCTGGGAACCCTGCAGCCATATGGTATCAATGTGGACCACCAGTTTCAAAATCTCCCCTTCCCCTACTGCATCCCTAAACCAGCCCAGTTCGTCCCCTCCCCCCACTGCACCACACAACCAGCCCAGCTCTTTCCTCCCCCCCACCCACTGCATCCCAATACCAGTCCAACCTGTCTCTGCCTCCCTAACCGGTTCTTCCTCTCTCCCATCCCTTCCTCCCACCCCAAGCCGCACCCCCATCTACCTACTAACCTCATCCCACCTCCTTGACCTGTCCGTCTTCCCTGGACTGACCTATCCCCTCCCTACCTCCCCACCTATACTCTCTCCACCTATCTTCTTTACTCTCCATCTTCGGTCCGCCTCCCCCTCTCTCCCTATTTATTCCAGTTCCCTCTCCCCATCCCCCTCTCTGATGAAGGGTCTAGGCCCGAAACGTCAGCTTTTGTGCTCCTGAGATGCTGCTTGGCCTGCTGTGTTCATCCAGCCTCACATTTTATTATCTCAGACACAGGGAGAATGTGCAAACTCCACACAGGCAGTTGCCTGAGGCTGGAATTGAACTGGAATCTCTGGTGCTGTGAGGCAGCAGTGCTAACCACTGTGCCGTCCATAATCTATCGTCAGTTTAAAAAAAAACTGAATTTAGGAATAATTTTCCATGGATTTGTATAACAACTTAGGAAGGCCAGCTGGAAGTGAGCATCATTTATTGTTGAACACCAAAATAGAGCCACAACTCGTGGCATGTATAGGTAGTCCCAGCCTGGAACAAATAATGTCCCTGGTTCTGCTTTATTTATATTTTCTCATCAGCCTGTTCAAAGATTTTATGATGCACCTCTGGAGCAGGTGGAATTTGAACTCCGGCTTCCTGGCTGAGAGAGAGGGACACTGTCACAGTGCCATAAGACCCCTTAAATGCAGGATTGCACTAGGGACCTAAAGATCTTCATCTTAATACTTTCCCAGCTGAGCTGTTTCAGCTAACATCATGGGCCTGCTTTATATATTGTCAAATATTCAGATATTATTGCGCACCTCTTGACAGTGGAACTTGAATCCAGGCTTGCTCGTGAAAAGGTAGGGCACTACCACTACGCATTTAAGAGTATTGTGGCTCTGCTTTTTTTTTTGGTTTGTTTTTTAATCGATCTGTTAGAGGTAGAAACACTACCCCTGCACCTCAAGAATCCTTCCAGGTCAGCTTTATATTTTTTAAGTCAATCTGTTCAGACGTGTTATAACACATCCCCGAGGCATGTAGGACTTAAACCTGGACCTTCTGGTCCACAGAAGGATCACTACCACTGGATCACAACAGCCCCTCCGTCTGCTTTATCTTTTCTTAAAACCGGACTTGCTATCACACACCACTAAGCATCTTTCCCACCACCAAATCATTGTGACTTTTTTTAGATTCCACTGACTTCCACCAGTAATCACTCCTGTAGCCAATTAAATATTCATGTGTAAAGCCCATTATGGGCGATATGAACCACCAAAAGTGCAGGAGACGTGGAGAGAGTGTGGGACGGGGCTAAATCAAAATAGAATTGGAGGGGGAAATAAAGCACTGCTGAATCTTTTCTTAACCTCTAATGACCACCAGTAATCACCAAAATGAAACAAGATGTGGCTGACATTGAATGACACTTAGTGAGCTGTCTACAGCAGATCTTATTGTCACATTTCTTCTTACCCTTTCACACTTTTAAACCTAAATTGTAAAAATTACTCTAAGAACCCTATGACCTGTGTGTCCTTGTTTGCTATGATTTGCCTGTACTGCTTTCAAAAGGAAGTATTTCACTGTATTTAGGTACATGTGACTATAAGAAATCAAATCCAATGTAACCAATTAAATATTTACAAGAAATTCCTATTATGGGCATTGCAAACCATCAAATGTGAGGGGAAGGTAGGGAGAGAGGGAAGGGGTTAACTCAAAATGGAGTTAGAGTGGAAAATAAAGCACTATATCCTCCACAGTGACCACTTCTCTGTAAAGTTATTGAAAGCATTATGGACATTGCATGCTACCTCCCTAGACTCACCTAGGCTTGAACTTAATTGCAGAAGAGGGGCAGACAGTTGGCAGATAAGACCACTTCCATAGCTTGCTGCCTGGACCTGTTAGTAGCCAACCTGGCCAGGACCAGGAGCAGACCAACGAGGAGATTCTCTGATCTGCTGTCTCACCTCCGCACCAAATACCCAAAGATCAGTAATATAGGGCTGAAGCACAACCAAAAACACAGTAAAAGGTGTTTCACTTAACCAAAAAGGGGTTGCAATCGCCTCTACATGGGACATGGACACAACAACTCCACTGAATAAACTGTTGAATTAGGAGCCTATGAACCACTGCAATTTGCATTACAAAGGCACACCCTCCACCCCAGGCCCTTTATGGAAAATGAGAGGACTCACATGTAGGGGGCCTGCCACTGGGATTCCTATTGCCTGGCAGCAAACTGGATCTGCTTTGAGCGTTTCTTATGAAGTAAAAAGATTCAGGGGCCCAACTACGCCAGTTAGCAAGTTATGTAATTTAAACAATGGGCAGGTGCAAAGAAAAATAAAACACTAATCAGATAATGGGAACTGCAAATGCTGGAGAATCCAAGATAATAAAGTGTGAAGCTGGATGAACACAGCAGGCCAAGCAGCATCTCAGGAGCACAAAAGCTGACGTTTCGTGCCCGAAACGTTAGGTTTTGTGCTCCTGAGATGCTGCTTGGCCTGCTGTGTTCATCCAGCTTCACACTTTATTATCTACACTAATGTAATGTTGGCTTTTATTATGAGAGGATTGGAATGCAAAAGGATGGAAGTGAATACTTAAATAATACTCCAGTTACACAGCGTCTGACAAAAGATCAGTGGACTTTGGGAATGGGGACTGCAGGTTCTGCAGAGCACAGTCTAAGAATAAGGCGTAAGCCATTCAGGACTTTATTCTTTATTCATTCATGGGATCCGGGTGTTGCTGGTTAGGCAGACTGAGATGAGGAAGTATTTTTTTCACTTGATGTAAGCCTGTGGAATTCTGTACCACATGGGGTCAGTTTGTTAGATATATTTGAGGGAGCTGGACGTGGCCCTTGCGGCTATAGGGGTCAAAGGGTATGGAGGGAAAGTGGGAGTGGGATACTGAAATAGCATAATCAGCCATAAGCATATTGAATGGTGGTGCAGCCTCGAAGGGCCAATTGGCCTACCCCTACACCTATTTTCTAAGTTTCTATGTTCCTATTCACTAGATTATCATTATTACAGGATCAAAGTCTCCTTCAGGAGGCTAGAACAAGGAGATACAAATTCAGATTAGAGTGAGGTTGTCCAGGGGCAGCGTCAAAAAGCACTTCACGCAAAGAACAGTAGCAATCTTAAGCCCTCACCTCAAAAAAAACTGCTGGGAATAGAGGTCAAGTATTAATGCTGATACTTGGATTTTCCTTAGTTATGAATTGATCTTAAGGGATATGAAACAATATAGCTCTGGAGTTAAGGTAG